>NW_028280757.1:5000-305000 GCF_059751285.1 Brachycentrus maculatus | reverse complement strand
TCAAATTCTTGGAAGTTCTATATATATGAACCAATTTAGAAACCTTGTTCTTGAATCACTAGAACTTCACTAGAGACATCTATTGGTGAGATGTAAAGAAACTTTTTTACTAAGCAGAAACTCTTATATTAGTATTGATGTGATATGATATGATGATTAGTATGATAGTTATTGATGGAGTTTGAACAATAAAATATTTGCGAAAACTATTAACCATTTTGTACATGAATAGTTTTGAAAGTTTTTGAAATGTTAACTCGGTTTCGAAGTCATTTGGATACGTTTATAAGCAGAGTTTATAATATTCTGCAAATATTTTTTATTTATACAACTTAATTTTGGCTACATTACATTTTTGAATTTGGTATAAATACCAAGTTAGCTACTAACATCCTTATATTTGACAACGTTTTACACAAAACTTCCCTCTATTTTTTTATTCAATCACGTTATTATTTCATATGTTTTATAAATTGAAAAAAATAAGTAAGACTAAAACTATATACAATTTTATAAATAAATAATAAATTATTTGAAACAATAATTCACATATTGTTTTTAATTTATTAAAAATTATTACCGATTTATTAACAAAACATAATATTTTAATTTATGTATTAATTTTAAATCAAACACAGATTGGAGTTCTACAAATTAAACGCCAAATCAATAAATAAATAAATAAACATAATATTGGCGAGTACGGCCAGCAAAGCAAAAATGTATAAGAAACAGACAGTGAATTACAGATTGAAACCCAACAACTTGTACACTGTTTCTTTTTATACATATATTTAGTAATGAAACCCTGAAGAGGGCAACAGGTTGTTGCCGAAACTAGTTGGTTAATAAAAATGTGAGTGGATCAGAACACAAAGTATTTTTATTTCTCGAAATAATATATTATTAGTTTTGCTAGAAAATCCCGAACAATTTTTAATTATTGAGATAAAGCATCTCCAACTCGTAATGAACTATTAGTGACCATCAAACACTAAAGGGAGAAATAGATACTGATAAGAGATCAAAAATCTGTATTCGTTAGTTTTTGCGGGGTAAACTTGAGCCTTAATTATTCATTCTCAAATGGGATTCTATGGTATGTATACTATATCTCAGGTTTACCATGGCAACGTTCAATTTACATAGATATATCTATTATATTATCATAAACTCTCTCCTTGCGAATTACTTGTTTATAAAATTAGATCCAGTAAAAAAAATCATTTACTTTCATTAGCAATTTATTGACACGTGTTTTAATTAAATGTTTCTTTTATTTTGACAATAATTGAAATAATGAAAGATGTGGGGACCGCATTGGATCATCCAATGTTATAAAAACTTAATAGTTTTTTTAAAAATATTATATAAAGGTAAGTTGATCAATCTTGTGCTCTAGATTCTCGGGTCTCGAATTGGGAAATACAGATATTCGATGGGATACCGATGATGTAAGAGAAGAAGCTCAATTCATATTTTTTATCTTACTATTTAACGAAATATTTTTTCAATAAAATTCTAATATCCTCCATTATATTATACTTCTATACGTATTTATTTTTTGTGACAAATTGATACCTTGTTAAATTAATAAATCGCTATATTTTGTTATCTGATTCCTAGTTACATTAATAATTCGTTGTATTTCGTTATCTGACATCTTTGCGGATTATGGGATTCCTTGTAATTATTATTTTTAAACTGTAATATACGGGGAAAACAGTTACCGGAACCAGAGATATGAACAACCCGGAAAGCCGCTCCCGTTTGAAAGATTCTTGCAAATATGTCTCTGGTTCGTAAGATCCTTACTTATGTAACTTCAGGTTGTGAAATTCTAACAAGCATGGCTCCGGTTTATTAGATTCTAGCAAACATTACTATGATTCATGAGATTTTTTGTAATTGTGTTGCGGATCGTGAGATTCTCATAAGTATGGCTCCGGTACATGAGATTCTCGCAAGATGGCTCCGGTTATTGAGATTCTCACAAGCATGGCTCCGGTTCGTGAGAATCTCGCAAGTATGGCTCTGGTTATTGAGATTCTCGCAAGTATGGCTCCTGTTCTTGAGATTCTCGCAAGAATTGTCTTGGTTTGTGAGATTTTTGCACATGTAGCTCCAATTCAAAAGATTCTTGCAAGCATGCATCAGGATACATGAAATGCTCAATGGCATTCTTCGGTTCATGAGATTATAACTATTAAATTCCCGATTTCTGAGTTACTCAGAAGAAGGCACTAAAGTAATTGGTTGTCCAAAATAATGGAAACTTTTAATGCAGTACAATTCCTATTTTTCTGCTTATTATTTTAGAAGTAAAAGAAATTATTGTTTTCTAATACAATACGTTTTAATTTATTATTACTAAGCATAGGCATAGGCGGGATCAGACCCCCAGGAAGACCACCTAAACGATGGAAGGATAGCTGGTCTTCCACCTCTCAGGAGCGACTCGAGAATGACAGGACCTAGTCCTAAAAGAAGAAGAAGAAGAAGATTACTAAGCAAAGTTTTTAGTGTTGTGTGTAGTGTGTAATTAGGCGTATTAATATTATTCATTTTGTCCAAAACATGCCAACTTTCATATAATGTTAAAGGCGGGATGTTTGATGGCCCGCAACATGATTTTCTTCAAACTCAGGTAAAATTTAACGCATCGATTTTTTTTCCTCAAAACACCGTTTTTGTATTAAAAAAACCAGTTTTTCTTCTAAATCAATATACGGTTTTGAAAAGGAAAGAGTTATTGAAAGGTAAGAAGTTAAAATATTTTTCAATACATTAAAAAATATCATTCTAATATTCATTCTAAAACAATTTTTTTGCATAGATACACGCCTGGCTTCTCGCGCAGCTGGTCGCTTCCTGAATTTTGTGTTTACGAGTTCCCCCTTAATACCATCACTGTCTTAATTTTTTAGGAGTTTTTCTGTGTTACTATGCCTATTTTTTGTCAAAGTACCCAAAATTGAGTGATACATAAGTACTATGCCTTATATTGAATATATACATTTCGTATCGCAGCACTTCTTTTAATATCAACCCGCAAGAAAAGAAATTTAATAACAAAACCAGTTACAATATATATATATATATATATATATATATATATATATATATATATATATATATATATATATATATATATATATATATATATATATATATATATATATATATATATATATATATATATATATATATATATATATATATATATATATATATATATATATATATATATATATATATATATATATATATATATATATATATATATATATTATATATATATATATATATATACCATATATTTGTGTATACCTATATCTAAAAAATAACAATTTTGTTATAATAATTATGGTTTATTCATACATATTATGTCAGATGATTGTATATACCTTTGCAATATTCTGATCGAACGGTTTCATGTTTCATTTCCATTTTTTACCCACCTTGTTCAATATCCACAATACCAAACCATATATAATGATTCAGGTACATATAGCAATACGCCGACTTACGACAGAATAACATTCCTTAGCTTTGGTCGTAAGTCGAATTGGTGGTATGTGAAATTCCGTAAATTTTTACGATTTTTATTTATTTTATGTTATGTTTAAAAAACAAAATAATGATACCAATATACTTATGTACATATATTTTTTTCATCATACGTCGATACCTATATGAATAAACTTATCTAAACAAAGATGAAGAAGAATATGGAGGTATGGGTATTTACAGACCTTACGACCTGTCATTGGCTGGTCTAAGTGATAATTTTATATACTATTTTACCCATGATTGATAACCGCATTACTCAAATTTTTGGAACTCGTGCAAATATCATATTCTCACGTCTCTTCATATTTAAGTTTGCGACAGCATCTATGGTGGATTTGAGAAGGTTTTTATTTAGCAAAGACCGTTTTATTTAAATTTATGCAAGAGCTCTACCGATTTATTTCACATACTGGGAGACACCGGAAAACGTGTTTTTTTCTAACTTGTAATTTGACCAGTTACTTTAATCACATCATTTTTGGTGTGTAGATTTGTGAACAAGTATTTAGACACACTCAATATGTTGTGAAACTTATACATATTATTTTTAAGGGTTACTCAATAAAAAAAAAACTAATTATTGATGTTTATCGATTTTACTGCGAATTTAGTGATACTGAATTTTTTTTTCGATGTTCTAAGTCAAAAGATCGCAAGTCGAGGATTCGTGTGCCTTTATTGTATAAAACATTATTTGTACGTAACACGGTAAGACGCAAGCAAAAAACACAACCCGCGCTGAAACTTCAAATGTAGGTCTTCATGCGTCGTTGACCGGTATATAAAATGTGAGAATAATAATAATAATAATATAAAAATAATATAGTGTATATGTAGGTAGGTACTGGCCATTTTCTTTTGTCTCATATCGATGTACGATATAGGAGACATCTTGCGCTCTGTGTGCAATGTAGTAGGTACCTCATATGAGTAGTCCACTTGCAAACCACGTCATATTAAAAAAAAATAAATTAGCTAAAAAGTTTTTTAGCTAATGGCGTATGAGATTTAAAATATTAACGTCTTTCTTTGATATTGTCTGTCGAAATTCGTTAAATTAGGAATAAAATGGAATATAAAAATCAATACTCACTATGCCGATCGACAGTTCACTTTCAAAAATCTCTTTGTTACTGTAAACTTGCTATATTGCTTAGTGTCTCATGCAAAGTTGTGTAAATTGTGGATATCGAGAGAGAAAAACGTACTAAAGTTACCTGAATCTTGGCACTTTAAATTTAATGCCTCTAAAAGATCTAAAAGGTGTGTTGAGATGGTTTGGACATGTAGAGCGAATGATTTTCAGATTTTTCAGAATGATCAGCGATTTCTCAGAAGAATATGTCACATAACGATGTATGATACATAGATGTTCGAATATTGAAATAAGGAAGAAATGCAAAGCTGAGATAAGCATTATCGATAAAATTAAGAAAGGTGTGTTGAGATGATTTGGATTAGTAGAACGAATGAGTGAGAAAGAACGGCAAAACAAATTTATAAGGCGAATGTAATTGGAAAAAGGAGCAGAGGAAGACCGAGAAAAACATGGCACAATCAGTTATGCCAAAAACTTGAAAGTGGTCACGTTAGGAGTCGTAATAATCGGCGGGTATGTATGAAGAGATGCATGAACGTGGAAGAGGCGAAGAATGTTTGCAAAGACAGAATGGTGTGGCGTTCTATTCTCTCTGCCTACCCCTGCGGGGAAGCGGCGTGATGGTTAGTTAGTTTTAAAAAATCCTTTTTTTCAAGAAGAACAAAATGAAAATTCTGTTCATGAAACTGGGAGTGAAGGGACTTTAATGCATGAAAATATGGACATAAGAGTAAAATAATATATTCAAATTATAATTTCTTAAGAGTATGTAGATATAATAGAAATATGAATATGAAACTGTTTTAAAACTGCCTATACAGTTCGGCTGTCCAAATTCAAAACACAGTAAGGGACATTTTTTTTGAAGTATGTTTTTTTTGCATTATTGGACGTAGTAGATTCTACTTACTCCAAAAGCGCAAAAAAAAGTACTACAAAAAAATGTCCCTTACTGTGTTTTAAGTTTGGACAGCCGAGTTGTAATTGAATGGAAGTCGCAAAGCTTTCTATGTTTAAAGTAGGTACTACTGCAAAACTGTCTATGTTTAATTTAAAATGCAAATTCAATAATTATTGATAAACATTGATTTAATTTATTAACATAAATGACATGATCCTAGACTTATGTAATACGTAAACGAATGCGCTTCTTATCTTAACTACGAGAATAAACATTTTTATCAGTTTGTCATTATGACAATTTTTTTACATAACGTGATTTGCAAGTGGACTACTCAAATATAGGGACACAGTCAATATGACAGTTGGATGCACTCGGATCTCGCAATATAGCGGCAAAAGTAACCGAGATACTAATACTGCCGACTACCTATTAATTCCATTCCACGTGCGTCTGTCTCGCAGGGCAGACGTGTGCGCGAGCGATAAAACTCGACCCCACACGTTTTACGCGATCTAATATTTACAAAAATAAATCATTGTGTAATACTTGTGTTCTGAAAATAATTGACAGTAAAAATACGTTTGAAAATGTACTTTGAAACACGTGGCACAATGTATTTTAAGAAATTGTGGTATTTAACAAGTAAAACTTAAATTTAAAAAGTGAAAATACGACTGAAATTTCATGAAATGAAAACGTTGTTATTTGTTCTTTTTAAAAATAATTTTGTCGAATTCTGTGTTTAAAAACACATAAGTGAAAACAAAAAGAAACAGTAAAAAGTGATTTGTTTTGTGGTGTTAAGAGTTTGAAGGATATTGTACCATCAGGATATTTTGAGGAGACCTACAACCATCTTGATATAAGGGAAAAACAATCAAGGTAATTTTTGTTTTTCCTTACAATTCTCAATATGTTTTTTTTTTCAAATTACGCGATTAACAAACTGATATTCAACGTTTAATGTTTTATAATTGAAAGAGCTAAGAAATGTTTCCAAATAAATTATAATATTATGTAGTAGAGTGGTCAAAATCAACGAATCAGCGATTTCAACAAAAACTTTTATGATAAAGATATTATCTTGATCATAAAGGTGACAAACATTTAAATTTGTACATGTAAGTGTGTAAATATATTACATTGAATTTTTTAGTCCACCTTCATATTCCCTATGATTAGCGCATTTAGCTACCATGCTGGAGGTCCCAGGCTCAATTCCAGACCAAGGGCTTTCAAAAATAAATATGTGTTTTTTTTTCACTCTCATATTTATTTAATATTACTCTGGACTGGTACCTGAAGCGCAGGACTGATTGTCTTGCCTTCATATAATTAACGATCTTCTTAACATTGCATCAATATGATGCAATGTCATATGCAATATTGGATGCAGATAATAGTCGATGGCGTTGAAAACTAGAAACTAAACATTTAAAGTTTATTAAATTATTTATTTATTTTAGTATTTTTTTAAAGAGTATGCTGTTTGTTGAATAAAACACAAATTAATTTTAAAATAAAAATTAAATTATTTATACACATTGAAAAGTGGTTTCATTGCATTTAAAACAAATGACATAATTGGTAATTTTATGTCACGTAAGATTTATATGTCCGCCTCCGTAGTGTAATGGTCAGCATGCTCGCCTACCGTTCTGGAGGTCCCGGGTTCGATTCCCAGGGGGGTTTAATAAATATAAATGATTTTTTCACTCTAATATTTATTCAATATTACACTGGACTGGTACCTGAAGTGGAGGGCTGATCACCTTTCCTTCATGTGTAATCGATCGAGATAACACTGCGTTTATATGAAGCAGTGCCCTATGCACCATTGGGGTGCGGTAAGGGATTATTATTATAAGATTGAAAGAATATTTAATAATTTGATTTTCCCTATAAATTGAAATTTGCGCATACAAAAATATTTGACACTAAATGTCACATATGTAGGTTGTATCGAGTCCATACCTACAAAAAATATATATAGGTAGGAAGTAGATACAACCTAGAAATGTGACATTTACAATAGTATCAAATCTAGACAAATCCATTTACATATTTTATTTTTGAGGTTATCATGAACGACGTTTATATTTCTTAATATATTGCAATTTTATTCTAAATTTATTTTGCAAACTTTGTTTTTATATTAGCACTGTAAAAATTACTCCATTTCCATCTACTAGGAAATTTAAAATAATGATTTCACAAGTGTGACCCAAACATACGGCTAACACAGATGCAAACTTGCATTAAGAATGTGAAACTTACTTCTTATCGTACATATGTGTAATAATATCTTCCCTTGAATCAATATAGATATACGATGCAAATACCTGAGTATGCATTTTTCAGGCCAGCTCTGAAATCATTAGGAATTAACAATATGCAACATTTTTTTAATCCAGATATTTTTATCAGAATTTGTCATTTAGAATTCTAATTCACCTAATAAATATCTAATTATAACCAAATTGTTATAATCTTGATGTGCCTTTATGAAAAATATAACGGCAAAATTTTAAATATAATAACGGTTTTCGTTTTCAAGATTTTTTTTGGTCTAAAAAATTACGGTTATATTTCACAAAATCACATTATTTTATTATTATTTCTAACTTATTTCTATTATTTCTATATACTTTGTATTTGTGAATTTTGTATTAATAATTTGTATTATTTGTACTAATTAATTTTTTTACTAAAATATTAATAATGTTAGTATATAACCACTCACCGAGATTTTTATGTCTACCGATTTCGAGACGTACCCGTCTCTTCGTCAGGACAATCACTACCACAGCATGCAAACAATGCTGTTGTAGTGATTGTCCTGACGAAGAGACGGGTCTCGAAACCTGTAGACATAAAAATTTCGGTGAGTGGTTATATACTAATATTATTAACATTTTTGTAAAAAAAAAAATATACGTAAAAATGACTAACCACAAAGTAAATGCTTTAAATATTAATAATATTGAGAGTATGTATCATTTGTATTTTGTCTAAATGACGAATTCTAAATAAAATACAAATGATACAAATTAATAATACAAAATTCACAAATATAAATTTCTACAAAGTTACATGTTATATAGATATCTTGTGGTGTAATCTGAAATTTATTAAAAAAATAAAAACGTGATTTTGTGAAATATGTATAACCGTAACTTTTTAGACCAAAAAAATCATGATAACGAATACCGTTATATTTTAATTTTAGCCGTTATTTTTTAAATAAAGGTATTTCAAGATTATAACAATTAAGTTATAATTAGATATTAGTTGTATTCGACTTCTAAATGACTTTGCGATAGTCATTCATCACTCTTGTAAAATGATTTTTGATAACGATTAATCCTTTTACGCAATCTAGTCGTGAATATAGATTTATCTGAATGGACCTTTTCAAAATTAATCTTTGGTATATGAAATAGAAAAATAATTAATATCTCGTCTCTTCATCGACGAATAAAACCATAATCCTATTCAACTTTCGTTTAGGCCCAGTATTCGTTAAGTCGCAACTTTATTTTCTCTAAATCCAGGTAACATTTTAATTAGTTGATTTTTTTCTTAAAAAACGTTTTTGTGTTGAAAAAAAGACTTATTGAAAGGCAAAGAGTTAAAAAATCTGTTTTTAATATACGTATATTCTAAAGAATAAAAAAATATCCAATATACATTCTTTAAAATAATCGTCCGTTAACAGACATACGACCTCTCCGGTGGTCCCCTTAAGCAATGAAAATAATATTGAAATATATTTTTACCTTTTGAACGATAGTAATAATGTACTGACATCTCAAAATAGATGAAGAAGAATATGGAAGACTGGATATTTACAGGGCATATGACCTGTCATAAACTGGTTAAGTGATCACTTTACACAAGCGCAACATTCACCATTTTATCCACGATTGACAACCACGCTTCTCAAATTTTCGGAACTCCTAGATAAATTGATCAATTTTATAACATTGATCGAACTCATATGTGCACACTGTAAACGATGAATATAATTCCCTATGTACCAAACATAGATATCTTGCAAAAGTTTTCGATAGTTAATTTCTATAGTTATAGCGAGTCTTGTATATTAACATATTGCAGGACAGTAAAACCTCGATATAATGGATCTTAATATAACGAATTTCGCATATAACGGATAAAAAATCTGGTCAAATGTAAAAAATGAAACCGTCCTTTTTGAAATATGAATACATGCTTAAATTCAAGTGTCGTCGCATGTAAACATTTTTTTTTTAAATTTTGTAGAGTTGATTATTTAAAAAAAATCTAACTTTAAAAGTTCGAACGAAGCTTGATTACTTTTTGAAAGCAGAATTATCGAAAGCAAGCGCGTCGATATCAAACAGCAACGTCACTTCACGACGAGTGTCCGAAGACAATAAATACAATTTTGATTGTGTTTTGTATTGTTTATTTATATCTAAATAGAATATTTATTATTTTTTCTTTATTAACGGTCTTAGCCAATTTGTACATAATATATTGCATGTATACTTTATGAAAATAATATAAAAATATACTACGTATACTCGTCTGCCTCCGTAGTGTAATGGTCAGCACACTCGGCCACCGTTCTGGAGGTCCCGGGTTCGATTCCCAGGGGGGTCAAATAAATATAAGTGATTTTTTAACTCTAATATTCATAACATATTACCCTGGACTGGTACCTGAAGCGAAGGGCTGATCACCTTTCCTTCATGTGTTAACGATCAAGATAACACTGCGTTTATATGATGCAGTGCCCTATGCACCATCGGGGTGCGGATAAGGGTTTGAAATACTTTATGATAAAATAATATGTTTTCTCTTTTTAAGAATATGATTGGTTCGAAAAGAATTTATCTGAACAAGGATGATAATATAAGAAAACAAGGAATTATGCATTAGCCGGAAATATTGTAATTATTATTGCTTTATAGTTAGGAAGTGACATATTCCAGATATCGATATGGTCCGCGAAATCATTGCAGCGGTTTTGCATTTGGTGTATAGGAGTATTGAATCCAGACACTATCCGGCTGTTATTACAATAAAATATATGATGAATATCTCGTGTTTCTGGTTGGGACGTAAATATTTATCATTTGCAAAAACAAGGGACAGTCTACAATTTTATTTAAAACTTTCTATAAATTAATCAGATTTTCAAAATAAGTTTTTTTGATTTGTTTTAAACCTGTTTTATGTAGTGGGCTTTCGGCTTTAACGGACGCCCCATCCCCCATATTGGTCCGTTATATCGAGGTTTTACTGTATTTTAATTAACGAGAATTGAATATACAAGTTGATAACATCTGTTAACCTTTGACCATCGCGGCAGGAGACGTCTCATAACACTAATTAGCTAGCATTAAATAAACAGGACGATATCATCAACGGAACATTACTAGTTACACCGTTAATGTGTTGTAAATCATTATTCATTATCGATCTCAGCGATCGAAATCAATTTGTTCGGAAGCTTTCAATAACAGGGTTGCCCAAATTTGGATTTTTATTATTATAATTATTTATAAACGTATTTATTATTAAAACAAATTATTTTCATGGCTACCACTTATATGAATGTGTCTAAAATGATCGTAATACGTAACTGGGTGTTTATGGCAAAGAATATTATTTATATTTAATATAAAAATAAAATATAGATTAAAAATGTTCTCTTTTTTGTTAGTATTTAAAGCATTTACTTTGTGGTTAGTCATTTTTATTTAATTGTTTTTTTAAAACTTTTAAAAAGTATGAAACTTAATTTATTAATTCTAGATTTAAGAAACGTATAAACTAAGTTTATATTTTTGCTTATTGATGAGAACATCTGTCGTTCTCGAAACTGGTCATGTTTATATAATTTATATTTGAAGCACTAACTTTGTGATTTTCCATTTTAATTAAAGTCATGTTTACATTAACAAGCTCAATAAGAAGTCTTGTTCAAGTGTTTTATTATTATTATTTCATTTAAATTTGAATTTTTATTCATATACAATAGATAACTGTGTAATCTGCAAAGATAGCGTAATATAAATGAAGAAGAATATGAATGTTTATGAGTATGGACAGGACTGTCATAGGCTGGATGAAGACTTATCACTTTTTTAGTAATTTTTACAATAACAAACCATTTTTTTTTCTTTTCTCATACAAGTGTTTTTTTATTAATAATTAAACGGTGTAATGTTGCGAGTTTTCTTTCAATTACAAAAACGTCGTGTGGTGTTAATTGATATTTTAAAATACATTATTAACAGTAGAATCGTTATTGACAAGTTGTCGTCACCCTGTTTGGGGCTGGAACCGGTGGCGGTAGCACATTCGATGCCATAGAGCTTGTGGAACCGGTAATGATCTAAAAAAACTTGAGCGATATGGAACCTTCAACATGTATTTTTACATCTTACATTGTTTCCTCCCGTCTGCCTGTATTACGACTTCACAATTCGGCAGGTACATCATGAACCGTTATTAAAATAATAAAACAATATCATATATCATTGATTTGGGAACGAATTAAATAACGACTTCTTCGAAAGAAGTTGTTACTTGATTCGGATTTTTATTCGATTATTTGAAGCTAATCACGCCAATCATTGCACAGATTTGATTGTGTGTTGGGTATTTTTAGATCCTGGTATTTTTGACAATGTGGTCACTATATCAAAAACTTGTATTTCAAACACTTTAGCTTGAAGAAATAAAGGGAATATGTCAGGTATTTCAAAAACTTGAGCTATAAAAAATAATACAAACCGAGAAAAAAGTAACTACAATAGTATCCGAATCGACTAATTCAAAAAGTAACGTTGAAAAAATAACAGCTTCCCAAATAATTTGTATTAAAATATTAGTGTTATTTTTTCAAGAGAAGGTAGGTACTAAAAACAACAAAGAAATGTGTTAATTATTAAGCCCAGATTTGAAAAGAATACTTAAATATTTTAAGCAGTCGGGAGAACGATTTCATTAATTGATTCGGCAGTCACTTTGTGACATATCTATCCATGTTTCATTTAAGTTTTATTTGGTAAATATCACTTTTTCTTAAAGTCTAACGTGACACGCGTTTCGGTGCATTCAGCATCATTTTCAAACACTGTGCTTGAAAATGATTCGGAATGCATTGAAACATGTATCACTTTGGATTTTAAGAAATATTGGTATTTAACAAGTAAAATTTTAATTCAAAATAGGTAAATTGTGTTAGAATAGTTATTTAAAGCTATGACACAAAATCAAGTTTGTTTTCATAAGACAATTTAAAAAGTTTGTTATGCACATAGGTCTATTCTTAAGTCATAAAAACAAACTGATTCTGTAGGGACTTAGAGGTTTCTTCAACAGGAATGTTCAATTATGCCTTACTCGGTATGAACGTCTGGAGGCAGGGAATGTAAAAATAAGTAGGAATTGTCATTAATCAAACCTGTCGTTTTTTACTCGCTGCGTTTTAATTGACTTAAATTCATTATGTTGAATTAGCGTAGAACCTGGTGAAACCTATACATCAGTGGTTCTCAAAATGTGCTCCGCGTAACCCTGAAGGTCCGCAAGATCTCTGCTAGGGCTTCGTTGCCACAAGTAGCATAATAAATCTACATAATTCTATGATTAAAAACTGCAGATAAAGCTATTCACCTTGTATGAATTAGTGTTTATTGTATTATTTCAAAACAAAAAAAATACTTCATCATATACATAGTTTAAAGTAGGTAACAATAATGTGCCCTCACTGAGTTTTCCCGTGGCGAGGACACATTTAACATTATTTATTTATAAAATTATAATGAAACAAAATTGTTTATGACATGCAATCATATACGACATAGCAGAATGATGCGATCTACTTCAGATCTTCTCACTTCCATTATCCATTTTTGAATGAATATTTTTATTTCATTTATATTTTTAGTGACTTTGTGGATAATGGAACTAGGTTGTTCAAATTTGTTGCATAATAGTCAAAGTCTATTAGTAGTATGTGTTAAAAAAAACTTGTAGGTCTGTGTTTTGAATCTTGTAGTTCTTTGTACGTTACCATAGCATGTGTTAATTACTTTTGTTTACTGTTATATAAGTCAGTAGGGATGTAACTATTTCTTTATGATTTTAATTAAATGTTTATATTTAAATAATGAACATAAAGCTAAGTTTTTGCTTGTTTTAGGGCTCCGTAAAATATTTTATGTTTTAAAAGGGTTTCGCCATCGAAAAGTTAGACCAATTCCGTGTCACCACAGATATAGACTCAGAGGAAGACCAAAAAAAACTTGGCGTGTTCAGTACTCGAAATAATCGGTGGGTATGTAAAAGGAGATGCAAGAAAGGCGAAGAATGTATGCAAAACCGAGTGGTCTGGCGTTCCATTGTCTCTGCCTACCCCTGCGGCGAAGCGGCGTGATGGTTAGTAAGACAGTTACTTAATATGAAATATAATATCACAATGCAGTCTTGAGAACATAAAACGTAATTAAATAATCACATTATTGAGCACTATAATACTAAACAGATCTTAGATAATAAATCCATTCTAGTTGTAAGTTTTATTGGTACGTGTATCTAATAACCAACTTCTATCCGTGAATGTTTTACAATACCCGTCTTTTATACAATCTCAGTTTTACTACCAATTTTATTCAATATAAAACCAAATTATCGGCCATTTTTATATGGGATAACAATGCTTATTTGTAAGCACGTTGAACTCTTGTGTATTGAGATGGAAAAATATATTTTCCTTAATGAAAAAAATTAAACCTCGTTCCGACCAATCTTTACAGAAATATACTAAAACTATTTTTATTATTTTAATTAATTGATTCGGCAGTCACTTTGTGGTAAAATCTATCCATTTTGAATTAAAGTTTTACTCAGTAAATACCACTATTTCTTAAAATCTACTGTGACACGTGTTTCGATGCAATTTTTTTTCATCTGATGACCAGAACATCTGCAGTTTTCTAAACTGGTTGTTTTTACATTAATAAACTTAAAAACTGGTCTTATACAAGTGTTTTGTTATTACATTGATATTTGAACAAAAAATACAAAATATATGAATAAATCAATTAATAAACTCAAAAAGTGGTCATATACAAGTGTTTTGTTATAATTCTTAAGCATTTTTATTTACAAACTATATTTAAATGTCTACTTTAACAAGAAAATTAAGAACACTAAGAGCGCTTGTGCACTACATGGAATTTTACCGTCCGGCAGTCCGGTTTTTTAGCGACTACGGCAGTTTAGCGAGATCGAATTTACGCGCACCGTGATTCCGCACCGATAAAGCGCACTGATCCGAAGAAAGACGGCCAAAAGCACAAGCCAATCCAAGCCAATCATCCGTTTTTCATGCTAACGGACTGCCGGACAGTAAAATTCCGTGTAGTGCACAAGCGCCCTAACGCTAAAAGTGGCTATAGAAATTCCTCGTTCTATCTCTAATTTCACTGTTATTATCCATATTAACATGTGCAGACTATAATTCCGCTGTTACGAGTGTTTGCTATCATGATGTAATAAATTGAGGCGTGTTCCTTTTAAATAATTAGCAAGCGCTGGTCAGGACTAAGGAGTTAGGGATGTATCGTGACGTCCTAAGGGGTCGAAAATTATTATTTGAGAGTTCGCGGAACGTCGCCTATTGTTGGTTTTACACAAAATCACTAAAAGTGAAAGCAAGTCTTCAAAAGGGTGAACTCATTCAATTATATAATTTAAATGTTACTTTGTTTTAAAATCATTATAAATATTTTATTATAACTAGTTATAATGTCTACCGGTTTCGAAGCTAACAGCTTTTCTATCAAGACTGGTTAATACTAAAACACTATCTACTTAACAAAATTCAAAATATTTTGACGGTTAGGCAAAGAAGCTTTTTATTGAGTCTTTTCATCTCACCAATGTGAGATGAAAAGACTCAATAAAAATAGATGTCTCTAGTGAAGTTCTAGTGATTCAAGAACAATGTTTCGAAGTTGGATCATATACATAGAACTTCCAAGAATTTGAGTAGTGTGGTTGTCAATAATGGGTAGAATTGGTGAATGTTACACCTGTGTAAAGTGATCACTTAAACCAGCCTATGACGGTCGTCAGCCTCGTATATGCCCAGACTTCCATATTCTTCTTTGATGAGATGTCAAAAAATAATGTGAGAAATAACTCCCATAATTGGAGATAATCCAGATTTGTGAACAAGTATTTGGACATACTCAAAATGTTGTGAGAGTATATATTTATGTTAGCAGTTTTAATCTAATTTTATGGCTGATAATATCTGTTGTATTCTTGCCAGTGCCATTTACTATAACCTAAAATATAATGTATCCCAACACTCAGGCCATGCCTTTGTGGGATCTTTTTTTGTACTTGTACATATCCATATTATATTGTGAAATAAAAAATAATTTAATGTAAAGGTAGAAATATATATATATATATATATATATATATATATATATATATATATATATATATATATATATATATATATATATATATATATATATATATATATATATATGATCCAATTTTGAAACATTGTTCTTGAATCACTAGAACTTCACTAGAGACATCTATTGTTGAGATGAAATGAAGCTTTTTATTGAGCAGAAACTCTTTTATTAGTATGTGAGGTCCGAATCCTGGATTATAAAATCACACACGAGAAACGCCAGAAAGTATCATTTTCATTTTTATTATTTTTGTTTATAATTTGACCAGTTCCTTTATTTACAACATTTTGAGTGTGTGTTTTTGAATATGAAAAATAATTATTATAATTGGAGATATATATGGGTTATAAGAAAAAATCTTTATATTTATATTTTAAATAAAACCTTTTAGGAAGGTGTCTGTGTATTGTTAGTGCAGTGTATCCCGAGTTGTGTGTTGTGTTGATAGGATTCTCGTGAGATATGGCTCGGAGCACTTTAGAGTGCACGCTCCGTGGCCGGCCGCGCAGCCTTCTCTGAAGATGGTATCCAAGCTCCGTAGATTGCAGAAGCGACCTTAAATTATAAAGCTTTTTGCAAAAGAAAAATGCACTTTGCTCTCCATATTCGAACCCTCTCTCTTTGGACTTGTCTATGTTGTGATAAAAGTGTCATCTGGAAGAAATTGGGTTTTCTGCATTTAAAGAAAAATTGACTTGTCTTTGTTTTGAGATGGAAACAGATGGAGATAGAACGAATGAGTGAAGAAAGAACGGTAAAATAAATTTATGAGGCGAATGTAAGTGGAAAAAGGAGCAGAGGAAGACCGAGAAAAACATGGCACGATCAGGTATGCCAAATACTTGAAAGTGGTCAGGTTAGGAGTCGTAACAATCGGCGGGTATGTATGAGGAGATGCATGAACGTGGAAGAGGCGAAGAATGTTTGCAAAGACAGGGTGGTGTGGCGTTCTATTCTTTCTGCCTACCCCTGCGGGGAAGCGGCGTGATGGTTAGTTAGTTAGTTAGTTAATAAAATGCAAAACAAAAATAGTTAATAAAATGTACCTAAAATAAAATTATTATAAGAAAAATTACGCGTACATCATTGACACGCAAGAATATAACCGTACATACATTATACATGATACATATCGTAGTCGTATAGGAGAAAGTGACCAACTACCAAAACGTAAAATGTTCAGGAGGGCCATTTAAGTCAGTTTTGCTTGGCAAGAAAATAAACATCAATGCAGTTATTTTTAACAGGTCATCATATTATACTTCCAAGTTTAAAATCCTTTGGGATTTTTTCAGGGCAATATTAAGCTAGTAAGATATCAAATAGTCAATGATCACGTTTTTGTAAAACAATGCACTTGGTCACTTTCTCCTGTATGACTACGATATGTACATATGCATTCCGAGTACGAAAAACAATTCCGATTATTAATAAATTCGACATTCTATTCGTAATAATATATATTCTTGTCTGGAAGTGTATTTTTACTGCCTGTATTTTAAAATGTATATTTTAAGTTTATTTAATGACGTGTACTGAACGACAGTAATATTGTTACGCAAAGCTTTTATTTCGTTCTGCGGTTATTTCTTCGGAAACACAAAATATTATATTACATTTTAATATCTTTGCCGATGCCAATATACTTATATTTTAAAATGTTTTTACAAGAAAAGTTTACATACATCAAATACAAATATGTTGTATTCTTTAATATAATTATTATTTTATTTATTTATTGCTTTTTACGATACATAATTATATTTTTTGAAGAACACCTCACTAAGCAGAACCCGTGACGAGACGTTCATTATATAACATTATTTAAAATATACATGTAATTATATATAAGAAAACAAAAATAACGTAATATAAACACTAATTACATTAATAAGCACAGTTGAGCATTGTTACTAATTGACAAGTTCACAGTACATACATCGCTCACTCCTTTCAAGAACGTCATAAATAAAAAATTGTCAATTTTCAGTTGTGCATGTTTTCAAAATGTCCAGAAAAAGTACTATATCCCAGCAAAAGCGGCATATTTTTAACATAATATTTACCCGCTACAGGGCAGAAAGTGTTGTTTTTGCATTTTGAGGAAAAGGTATTGTTTAATTATTTTTTTAAATATACTAAATATTTTTCAAATGGAGAAAAAACCATCAGGTTTTACCTAAAAAGATCTGTTGTCCAGTAAAAAGTTCAATAAGTGGCTGGATATTTATTTTTAACATATTGTATTACATTTTTAACCTTAAAAACGTTCTCCTGAAAAATCAAGTTTTTTGATTTATGACGTTCTTGAAAGGAGTGAGCGACATATCAATAAAGAAACATTACTATTTAAATAAAAATTAAACACTTGAATAATCCACTTAATTGAATTTTATTTTTATTTACGACTAGTTTCGAAAACGACAATTGTTAATTAAATTAATTTATGTTTTAATATGTACCAGAAGATGAAAACAATTGTAGTTTTTGAAACGAGTCGTAAATAAAAATAAAATTCAATTGAGTGGATTATTCAAGTATTTAATTTTTATTTGAATAATCATGTCATTCCACAAAGTTAATGCCGAAACAATAAAAAATATAAGAAACATTACAATAATAATAAAGTTGTCATTAATTGATTCTATCCATTTTTATTAAAGTTTTATTAGATTAATACCACTGCTATTTACTTGGTAAATACCAATGGTATTAATATTATTTGCTTCTTAAATATCAATTTTAATAGTGGTATTTACCATGTAAAACTTTAATGAATAAAAAAAACGATAATTTGTTGGCTGACTTTATTTAGGTGAGGTGACCAACTTTAAGCAACTCCTGTGTCCCATATCAAGATAATATTCGTATCCTTTATAAAGAAAGTTACGATTAATGTGTAAAAAATCATTATTTAGTAATTGATTACCAAAAACTGAATGATTTCAATTGATAATATTTATTCAATTGAAAATTAATGTTTATATATCACCGTTGCGTTGCGTCACTCATAGATTTTTCTCGAAAAATTATGGTGGTAATAGGACGATATGCGCTTTGCAATTTGTTTTTCTATTTCCGCAACTCATCGATAATGATGTTATTAACATAACAGTGTGCTTTGTGTAGTACCGAAATAACAAGCGATTAGTTTATTCAATTCGTTTTTTCACTAAACAAACAGTTATATTATTTCAATATAATATAGCTATAACTATATCAAAACTGTACAATGTTAAAATTAAAGCAGTAAATTGAAAAATAAAACGATTAATTATGTATCAAATTGATTGGAAAAATAATATATAACTGAAAACATATAACACGTTATGGAATCTGTGTTAATTTTGATGTATACAACCGTGCTAATATAATAATATTAACCAGTTAAACACCTTCTAAAATATACTAAAATATTTGACCGCCTTCGTAGTGTAGTGGCTAGCGTGTTTGGCTAGCGTGCTGGTGGTCCCGGTTTCAATTCCCAGGGGGGTCATATAAAAAAATATATAATTCATTTTTCATTCTAATATTTATTCAATATTACCCTGGACTGGTACCTCAAAGGCAGGGTTGATTACAGCGTGTATTTAACGATCAAGATTACACTGCTACTTTACAATGCAGTGCTCTATACACCATTGGGTGCGAGCAAGGGTTAGAGAAATTATATATATATATATAATTGTGAAAAAATGTCGTGAAATAAAAAGAACTAAAAACATAACCAATAATTTATTTAGGTTATGGATTAGGTAACGTTTATCAAGTAAGGTTAGGTTCGAATTTGTTAGGTTAGATAAATTTACTCTCCTTTTTATCCGTCATTCACTTTATATAATACAATGTAAAAACTCTACTTCACATCGACCGGTTTCGGAATAACCATTCCTACATCATGTCAACTAAAGACTGAAGTAAAGTAGAGTTTTTAGATGGTATTACACAAAGTGAACGATAAATGAAAGGTTAACAATGCTTTTGAAATACAAAATATGCATGGCATTAAATACAATATAAGTTTTTTTTTTTTAATAATTTTTTTTTTAGTGTTCACAAAAATACTTTGATTTCATACTATTTCTGTGAGCTTAAGTGGCTCAATATTTAAAAATAGGTATCAAATTGTGGTAGAGTAGGTCCGAACCGAGAAACTCCGACTCAAGAGTCCGCGACTTTATCCACGGGACCAAAACCCAACACAGTTAAGATGTTCATATAATTAAGTTAGGTACCTTTTATAAACTTTATTATTATATACTCATTAAAAATACTATATTTAGTACCCACACGTACAATTAAATCCAATACTGTACCAATAATTTTTTACTCTCTGAAACATGGCCACTTCAAAAATATATATATATTTATAAATACATATATATATATATATATATATATATATATATATATATATATATATATATATATATATATATATATATATATATATATATATATATATATATATATATATATATATATATATATATATATATATATATATATATATATATATATATATATATATATATATATATATATATATATATATATATATATATATATATATATATATATATATATATATATATATATATATATATATATATATATATATATATATATATATATATATATATATATATATCTATATATATTTCGGAATGTATCGAAACACGTGTCACAATAGATTTAAGGAAGAAGTGGTATTTACCAAGTAAAAATTTAATTAAAAATGGATAGATATTACCACAAAATGACTCGCCGAGTCAATTGATGAAAAAATATCAGTCTGCCAATTACTGATAAACGTTCTATATTTGGGAATAATGCGTGCGTGAGGAATGCACATACGTCGGGCGATTATTATCTCACATCTAGCGGTAAACATGTAGCACATCTGTTATGTTTAGATTCGATCAAGCGACTTACCTAGTTACTTTTTTCAGTAATTTTCAATAGCCGGAAGTTTAAACCTGGTAAATACATTTAGATCTCATACGCGATATAACGGTGCGTCTCTGCATAGGGTGAATGGGGGAGTTATTGGCCTCTTGAGCTAAGTTGACGAATACATTTTTTGTATTTTATTTATTGACTTGGCGTTTAATTTTTAGAACTCCATTTTAATTTATGTATTAATTTTAAATCAAACACAGATTTTTTGAGTCTACTAAGTTTTATTTTATTATCAAACGAATGTTTGATAATGCCCTAACAAGGCAAAACAATTGTCACAGTATAATTTTTTATGTGTTTTTGTTAATAAAATACAACTTAGTAGACTCAAAAAATCTGTGTTTGATTTAAAATTAATGCATAAATATTTTTTGTACATGTTTTGTATATTAAAAGCATTGTTAACTCTGTGGTAAATACGCAGTCCATGAATTTGTAAAATGTAACCTACGTCAAAATAAGGCAAGTAATAAAATAACATTGGTAAATCCAAGATAAACATCACGGTTGAAATGTTATGGTCACAACTCTTAAAGAGTTTGAAGGTTATGTAATTTGATAAAATTGATTAAGCTACATATTGTGAGAACACAAAAGCCACACCATTTTGAAACTTCTACTTTTACCATAAATCTCATTACCCTTTATGTTTGAGTCGCGGGAGCTATCTGTGGTTGATTTGAAAAAGCTTTCATTCAACAGAGACCCCTTTATTTTACATGTATGCAATATCCTTGCCGGATTATTTTACAGACGCCTGAAAACATGATTTAAAATTTTTATGCAGCTTTTAATTTAGATCTCATACGTGATATAAAGGTGCGTCTCTGCATAGGGAGAATGGGGAGTTATTGGCCTCCTGAGCTAGGTTGACAAATATATTTTGTTGTATATGTTTTTTTAATTATATCAAATGCATTGTTAACTCTGTGGTATAGTAATATAACACTCTATAATAATAACTGCAAAATGTCCAGTTATTGTGACCTTCTAGGATTATTTACATTTTAGAATAATTTGATTAAAGTGCTATTTTATTTTAACTAAACAAGCTAACTAACCCGCTTCCTCGCAGTGGTAGGCAGATTTAGTCTAACGCCACATCAATCTGTCTTTGTAAACAATATTCGCCTCTTCCACGATCATGTATCTCCTCATGCATACCAATTTATTTTAATTTAAATATTTCTGAATCATAAAACAACCAGCTTTAAACTATTTTTGCGTTTAATTTGGGCGAAATATAAATGTTCAAATTATAATTGATGGGTATGCATGAGGAAGTGCATGGATGTGGAAGAGGCGAAGAATGTTTGCAAAGAGATGTGGTGTAGCGTTTTATTCTCTGCCTACCCCAGCGGGAAAGCGGCGTGATGGTTAATTAGTTATACTTATAAATTTAAAAATTAAAAAAAAAATAAAGACACTCGGTGGATATTCGCAATATATTACAAAAAAATTTCATACATTTCTTGTTGTTTTTGGGTTTTAACAGTAATTCTCATTATATTTCTGTGGTGAACGGAACAGGTGTGTGCTAACTACGTAAAGTGTTCTAACTACATTTTTGTCAATTTTGAGATATTCGGTGTGTGTTATGAACTGACCGTTATCTACAAATATAAACAAACAAAAAAAAATATATATAATAATAAATTACTCCTAGTTTTCAGGCGTTAAAGACACTATCTACATCGAATTTTCGAAATGAACTGAACTCCTAAAACGCTAACTACTTAATTTTGACAAAGCATAAAGTTTAAAAACGATTTAATACATTATTTTATCGTGGTTTTGAATGGATAATAATTGTTTGGAATTTCAGATAAAACCGTTAATTAATAAAAAAGAATACAATGATTAAAGAAAACACTTCGTTTTTTACCACTTGAGTAAACGAAGTGTTTTCTTTAATCATTGTAACATGTCTTACCACAAAGTTAATGCCGAAAGAATAAATAAAAAAGAATACCTTGAAAAAATCTTCTAAGCTCTCTCCAGTAAAGTAACATATTTGCAGATAGAGTACTTTACGTATTATTTATTATCGTACGAGTTATTTAGCATAAAAAATACCTTATGAAATCCTTAGTTCCATCAACTGGAAGGGTGCCAATAACTCGCCCGTTTACCCTATTCAGTTTGTAAACTTCTGTATCTCATATTCTTCAGGTTCTGATAGTGCAAAATCGCTTCCGTTTGATGATTAGATCTGTATTAATTAATTTCACACATTAATTGAACCGAATGGGTCGTTTTTTATGCTGCTCGCTCTTGATCCAGTTTTGATTCGGCGAGACACATGTTTTAAGCGGAATGGCGACGGAGACACGCTGTATTAACTAATTATCCACGATTTATTGCCCAGTTAGTCAAATTTACAATATTAATTTGAACGGAATTTTACAGTTACGGCTTATGAATAATGTCTTTATTATATTTCTACGATAAATTAACGAGGAAACCGGTAGAAAAATGGGTGTTTACTCAAACAATTAAGGAGAAAATAATGTAAGTTTTTTTACAACGTAAAAATGGTTTTTTATTTGCGGACGTTATTTCACTAATAAATAATAACAATGGCATATTATTTTTTGATATCTCATCAAAGATGAAGAAGAATATGGAAGTCTGGGCATTTACGGGGCTTACGACCGTCATAGGCTGGTTTGAGTGATCACTTTACACACGTGTAACATTCACCAATTCTACCCATTATGGACAACCACACCACTCAAATTCTTGGAAGTTCTATATATATGAACCAATTTAGAAACCTTGTTCATGAATCACTAGAACTTCACTAGAGACATCTATTGGTGAGATGTAAAGAAGCTTTTTATTAAGCAGAAACTCTTATATTAGTATGTGAGATCCGAATCCTGGATTATAATCACACACATGAGAAACGCCAGAAAATACCATTTTCATTTTTATTATTATAAATAAATTATCTGGTCAAATTATAAGCTTAATAATAAAAATGAAAATGGTATTTTCTGGCGTTTCTCATGTGTGTGATTATAATCCAGGATTCGGATCTCACATACTAATATAAGAGTTTCTGCTTAATAAAAAGCTTCTTTACATCTCACCAATAGATGTCTCTAGTGAAGTTCTAGTGATTCATGAACAAGGTTTCTAAATTGGTTCATATATATAGAACTTCCAAGAATTTGAGTGGTGTGGTTGTCCATAATGGGTAGAATTGGTGAATGTTACACGTGTGTAAAGTGATCACTCAAACCAGCCTATGACGGTCGTAAGCCCCGTAAATGCCCAGACTTCCATATTCTTCTTCATCTTTGATGAGATATCAAAAAATAATATGAAAATAACTCCTGTAATTGGAGATAATCCAGATTTTGTGAACAAGTATTTGGACACACTCAAAATGTTGTAAATAACAATGGCATTACTTACTTATAACTCACAAACTAACCACCACGTCGCTTCCACGCAGGGGTAGACAGAGAGAATAGAATGCTACACCACTCTTTGCAAACATTATTTTCCTGTTCCACATTATGCATCTCGTCCTAAATACCCGCAGATTATTTCATATCCTGCCCCGACCGCTTTCAAGTATTTGACAAATCTGGTCTTGCCAAGTTTTTTTCGATCTTGTTCTGCTCCTTTTTTCAACTATATTCCCCTCTTACCATTCTTGCTTCACTTTATAATAAAAGATAAATTATATATTTCAATATCGAAATACTCATTTAAGTTTTAAAAACTGTGGGTTGTTATATTACTACTACTGCTAACCCAATGGCGCATAGGGCCTACTGCATAAAATTGATGAAATTTTAATTTGATCGTTTATTCAATGAAGGCAAGATGATAGTGATGATAATACCAGTCCATGGTTAAATAAAATAAATATTTATGTGAAAACCATTTATATTTATTTCGACCCCTCTGGGAATCGAACCCGGGACTAAATGTACTAACCACTACACTATGAAGAAAGACAAAATTATCATGAAAGACCTAAATAATTTATTTTTATTTTTTATTATTATTTAATATTCTTACAAAAGTTTTTTTTTATAATTTTGATTCATTTTCTAGATATTTCTACTTTAACAATCTTAAAATGAATAACGCAGATCTCTCCAATAAAGAGAATAGCTCTTGTGCTTGGAGATTGACTTACTCGTATTATTTATTGTTTATGTTTTTTGGTTATTTTTATTAGAATTATTTATTTGTATTTTTTCTTATTTGATTAACATTTATATTTTTAAACCCTTATCCCCACCCCAATGGTGCATAGGGCACTGCATCATATAAACGCAGTGTTATCGTGATGGTTAACACATGAAGGAAAGGTGATCAGCCCTCCGCTTCCGGTACCAGTCCAAGGTAATATTGAATAAATATAAGAGTCAAAAAATCACTTATATTTATTTGACCCCCCCTGAGAATCGAACTCGGGACCTCCAGTACGGTAGCCGAGTGTGCTGACCATTACACTACGGAGGCGGACAACATGTATATAATTCATTTAATTTAGTTTTTAGCATATTAATGTCTTATTAATGTGATATTTTTTTTATATTTAAAAGAACATTTTTTTTACAAAAGGGTTTTGATTAAACCCTACTTTCTCAGGTATTGTGCATTGTTACGTTACTTATGTAAATGAAACAGGTTCCACGATTAACGAGGATGCCAAATTTCTCGGTATTTATAGGACGTATATAATTTATATTACAGGATTACTCCTGTAATCGGATACATAATGGCAACACTCTCCATTGACCACCTCACGCACAAGTATCGAGTGTCTAATGCCACAATAATGGGATTTTAAATTAATTACTTCGATTACAATAATGATATAAATTTATATTTAATTTAAGTTTTACTTAGTAAATACCACTATTTCTTGAAATTGAGTGTGATACGTGTTTCGATGCATACGGTGTTTGAAATATTGAATAAATATAAGGGTGTGAAAAATCACAAATATTTATTATATATGGGAATCGAGCCCGGGACCTCCAGCACGGTAGCCAAACACGCTTACCATCACACCACGGAGGCGAACAATATATGTTATTTATATAATGTTATTAATGTATGTATGTTATTTATATAATAATATCACGAAATGTGGTTAGTTTAAAAAAATGTAGTAGGTAATTATGAGGCGAATGTTAGTGGGAAAAGAAGCAGAGGAAGACCGAGAAAAACATGGCACGATCAGGTATGCCTAATACTTGAAAGTGGTCAGGTTAGGAGTCGTAACAATCGGCGGGTATGTATGAGGAGATGCATGAACGTGGAAGAGGCGAAGAATGTTTGCAAGGACAGAGTGGTGTGGCGCTCTATTCTCTCTGCCTACCTTTGCGGGGAAGCCTCGTGATGGTTAGTTAGTTAGTTAGTTAATAAAATACAAAAAAAATAGTTAATAAAATGTACCTAAAATAAAATTATTAAAAAAAATTAGTTTTTTTAGTAGGTAATTAATTATCCGAGAATTAACTGTATAGTAAAGCATACAGTTTAAAAAATGTATTGATAAATTACTATCATTAGCGTAATGAAATTACATTATGGAAATTTAGTGAATAATCGGCATTGATATAAAACTTTAAAATATTACTTTACATAAATAACTAAATATTAGTTATGTTATTTAATATTAATAACAATTTATCAGAATATAACTAACTGCTTTTTATATGCTTATAACGAATTTTATAATAAGTCATTGCAAATATTCAAAAGAATGTTTGATTTTTTTATCCTCTGAGTCTAGAAATAACTTAGTATAAATAGCTTAGAAGTTGTTTTGTGTATTATATCCACGAAAAAAATCATATGGATAATATTCTTTAACAAATTTTGGGCCATTAAATTAAAGATTATAAATTACAAGTAGGATACTGATCGAGTATAAGCTTCCATTTTTATTATCAAGTAATGTTATACCGTTAAATCACTCTGATAAGAATTATGTCTATAAAAAATAGAATTTTTAAGTATACCGTAGAACGGGGCTACTTGAACTTTAATGTGTTACTTGAGCCCAGTACAAAAAATATTTATATCTGTTTTTGGTCTACAATAATGAACGTATCGACATGATTCATTGTTTCCCTGACAGGTGACACTTATTGTCACGATACGTTCATTATTTTAGACCAAACAAAGATTTCATTTTTTCTACTGGGCTTAAGCAACACATCAAAGTTCAAGTAGCTCCGTTCTACGGAAATGTGTATCAACACTTGACGGATATCACCTTTTCCACTAAATAGTAAAATTGTAAAGGTTTATATAAACATTTCCTTTCCTCGGTTTTTTTTTATTTAGTAAAAAGGTTGTTTAAAAACGAAATAATATGATTAAATTTGTGCCCCTTAATTTTTTTATTACAAAATAGAAGTATTTGGGTATTTTAATTATTTACAAAAATACTTCAATTTTATACTATATCTGTGAGCCTAAGCGGCTCATTATTAGAAATAGGTATCAAATTGTGGTAGAGTGGTTTCGAATGAAGAAACTCTGAGTCAAGAGTCCGCGACACTAAACACGGAACCACAACCCGACACCAGTATTTGTATACTATTACCTATTTGTATACTATTTGCTGCCTATTTCACAAATCGCTCACTCCTTTCAACAACGTCACATATAAAAAAACTTGATTTTTTAGGAGATCGTTTTTTAATGTTTAAAAAATGATAAAATATATTTAAAATAAATATCAAGGAACTTATTGAAGTTTTTACTATGCAACAGATCTTTTTAGGTAGAACCTTAATGTTTTTATTCCATTTGAAAAATATTTAGTTTATTTAAAAAAATTATTAAACAAAACATTTTTTTCAAAATGCAAAAACAACACTTTCTGCCCTGTAGCGGGTAAATATTAAGATTAAAATATGCCGCTTTTTCTGGGATATAGTACATTTTCTGGGCATTCCGAAAACATACACAACTGAAAATTTACGATTTTTGATATATGACGTTGTTGAAAGGAGTGAGCGAAATGTCAAATATGATTGGCGTACGACGTTATTTGCAAAAATTATAACGTCTTCTGATAAGGAGATTTATTTAGCGCCAACCTGTACAATGATTAATGTTTTTGTTCTGTAATCAGTTGATTTCTTTAAATATCAATGACACATTTTCTTTAAATGTTACGCCCACATTCAAGTTTGATTTAGGTACGACCAGACGAATTGGATTGAATTAATGAATGTCGACAGAATGACATGAATATTTTTCAACAGTAGGAATGCCAGGAAGAAGTAGTCGTAGATAACATACGCAGTCCATGCTTGAATTTGTAAAATGTAACCTACGTCAAAATAAGGCAAGTAATAAAAAAACGTTGGTACACCCAAGATAAACATCACGGTTGTAATGTTATGATCACAACTCTTAAAGAGTTTGAAGGTTATGTAATTTGATCAAATTTATTAAGCTACATATTGTGAGAACACAAAAGCCTCACCATTTAGGAACTTCTACATTTATCATAAATCTCATTACCCTTTATGTTTAAGTCACGGAAGCTATCTGTGGTTGATTTGAGAAAGCTTTCATTTGGCAGAGACCCTTTTATTTTACATGTATGCAATATCCTAACCGGATTATTTTACACACTGGGAGACGCCTGAAAATATGATTTTAAATTTTTATGCAGCTTATAATTTTACGACAAAAAAAAATGAATGTGAGAGGGAAAACAGAACGTGGACGACCGAAAAAGACTTGGCACGATCAGATCAATCAGAACCTAAAATCTGGCGGTGTCAAAAGTCTGCGTAATCGGAGGGCATGTATGACTAGATGTATGGATGTGAAGGAGGCTAGGAGTGTATGTCAGGACAGAAGAGTGTGGCGTTCCATCCTCTCTGCCTACCCCTGCGGGGAAACGGCGTGATGGTAGTAGTAGTAGTAGTAGTAGTATAATTTTACCATATTGACAGTGAACGTGATTAAGATCGCCATGAGCTGACGTGAAGATCGGCAGCAAAAATTAATATTTATAAAACTAGTGTGCAATCTATCATGACATATGGGATCGAATGCAGAGCGGACACCGCAGTAACAAAAAACGCGCTAAGAGTGTCAGAAACGAAGATTCTAAGGAGCATATCTGGCAAGAGTCTACGAGATATTATAGAATAAGGAACGCTAGGATAAGATAATATTTGAGAGATCGAAGATGTCGTTAGGTGGGGAAGGCAACGAAGAAGACAATGGTATCCGCATGTGAGGAGAATGTAACCATCCAGACTCCCCCACATTGCACTGCACGGTTAACCCCAAGGTAGACGACTCCTGGGCAGACCACCATAAAGATGGATCGACAGCTGGGAACGGACATCTCAGGAGGCTTATCCCTCGTAGAAACAGGCCACAAGGCCTACAGCAAGAAGAAAAAGTAGACAATTATTATTGAACTGGCATTTGTTGGCAATTGCTAGACATCGCAGGAGGCTAATCTTTCTAGGAAACAGGCCAAAAGACCTACACCAAGAAGAAGAAGAAGAAGAAGAAGAAGAAGACGGTGAACAATACTGACGCACCCAAAAATATTGTGAAAAAGTACGTACCTAATAATAACAAGACCGCACATTTAAATGAAAACACGGGTTTTTACCCTCTCAGTTTTAAAGTCCTATCTACAAATCTGACTAAGGTGTATAAGGTACAAAGACTCCTCTCTTAAGATGGGCTTCAATGTTAATCTCTTTGAGTATGCAGACCGCTTATCTCCACGATCCGCGTGAGGAAGAGGAAACTGAATTATTATCAATGTGTTATCACTGTATCAATGGCGTTAGGGTCAAATTACTGCCAACAGTGCCAAGTGCCATGTGTCAACTACAACGAGTGTGTGCGTGACTATAGGCGCTGGTATGTATTCCCTTTAGTCAGGGCTGCCAATAACTGAATTAAGCGGGTTACAGAAATCTTGAGGAGGACCTATCCGACATTGAATCCGTGATAGTTCATAAGGAACCCTCACGAGAGGTGGTCGGCTGTCCAAACTCAAAACACAGTGAGGGACATTTTTTGTAGTACGTTTTTTTTGCATTTTGGACTAAGTAGATTCTACTTAGTCCAAAAATGCAAAAAAACGTACTGCAAAAAAAAAGTCCCTTACTGTGTTTTAAGTTTGGACAGCCATGATAAAAATCATACATGATAAAAATGAAAATAAAAATACGACATTGTTTCAAGATTTTAAAGCGTTTGGTGCATAATTGAAGATGATTGAAGATTTTGAACAAACTAATATTAAAGACGTGTAAAAATACCATTTTTAATTTTTATAGTAGTGTTATTTTTAATCATGGGTTGAATGGGAATGTGACACGTGTATTAAGTGATCACATAATTCATCCTATGACAGGTCGTAAGATCTGTAAATACCCAGAGTTCAATATTATTCTTCATCTATCGTGAGATGTCAAAATTTAAATACAATTTTAAATGCATGTTAGATGAAATAATGATAAAATAATTGAAAATATTTTGGCTTCGTTTAATTGCTTTTAATGCTTATTCATTGCATTTAACGCTTAATCATTTAATGGACAATTCCCACTCGAAACTAATAAGATTTACTTACAAAAGTTTTATTGTTGGGTAATATATCCAAAATAAAACACGGTTTTTGTTGGATTGAATTCTACATTTATTTGTGTATATTTTAATACGTGACGCGTTTCGTCTTTTTAGGACATTATCAAACATAATGTGTTTGATAATGTCCTAAGAAGACGAAACGCGTCACGTATTAAAATATACATAAATAAATGTATTGTAGAATTCAATCCAACAAAAACCGTGTTTTATTTTGGATATATTACCCAACAATTCAATATGGAATTCTACCAACTGTCTGCAGTTACAATAAATGAAAAAAGTTTCATTAATTTCTCTTCAAAAATCGAACCATCGTCGATTAAATTTGTTCTTTTTTCTAGAAAATACAGCGTTTCGGTGCGTTGGCAGCATATTACATAAATTATTACGTATAATATTTTGTAGCACAGCCTTTAAAACCAGTGTAAGTAATCTTATGTGAAGGGAAGACGATGTTTTATTAAAATCAAGTTGTTGTTTTATTAATATCAGGATGACGAGTGTTGCAATCGAATAAAAAAGTATTTTTTTTGTAATAATAATAATATTTATTTATTGGCAACCCTAAATATCACATCGTTTCGGATGCGACCTTTGAGATAAATCGTACAGAAGATCGCAATATATTAAGGTGGTTCTTTAAAACAATATACCATACAGGTACCTACCTACAATCTCGCATCGGAAGGAATTCAACTCGCGTCGATCTTATAAGGCGTTAAATTGAAAAGAAAAATCCCCCTTTGCATCGAGAATAGCACCGCGGCACATATCCCGATTGAGACGTTATAAATTGCATCGATTATAATATTGATTACAACATCTTGATTTTAATAAAATTATCGTGTCTATAATAAAATGGAGTAGGTTTTTTTCTATGTATACATATTTTAATATTAATTACCATCTTAATTTTAGACGCATTTCGTGTTACAAAACTATAAATATTATTCTTTTTTTATGGCTGTAAAATGAATTAACCCATTCATTGATTCGGCAGTCACTTTTAATGTCATGTAATATTTATCCATTTTTAACCCTGGGCTCTATCGTATGCAGCCCACTTAACATTTTAAATATATAATAGAGGCAGAGGAGACCGAGAAAAACTTGGCACGATCAATTATTTAAAATACGTGAAAGTGGTCAGGTCAGGAGTCGGATTAATCGACCGGTATGTATAATATAAGGAGATAAAGACATGTGGCGTTCTAATGTCTCTGCGTACCTCAGCGACTAAGCGGCGTGATGGTTAGTTAGTTTCAAGTATTTGAATACCTGACACGCCAAGTTTATCTCGGTATTCCTCTGTTTCTATTTCCAACTACATTCCCCTCATGTTTTTTTAACCGTTTTTTCGTTGCACATGTCCAAACCACCATCTCAACACACCTTTCTTAATTTTATTGATAATGCTTATCCCAGGCTTGTATTATTTTTTCATGAATTGATTCGGCAGTCACTTTGTGGTAACATCTATCCATTTTTTAGAAATGTTTTACTTGGTAAATACCACTATTTTTTACTGTGTTTGATAATGATGTGTAACGCATCGAAACACGTGTCACAGTAGATTTTAAGAAATAGTGGTAATTACTAAGTAAAACATTAATTAAAAATTTTTCATAGTAAAACATTAATTGAAAAGGATTATTTTATTAATATATCACATTTTTGCCGCACATCCGTCTGAGAGATCGCACTTCGAACCGTTTCAAACACCACATTATTCCGTGACAACCCGATGATGTGTTTTGAATGCATAGGTACACATCATTTTGTATAATAAACTTCTTTTAGCGTGTATAATTTTTTTGTGTACCCGATGTGTGCCTAGCAATCAGCCTGCCACGTCGGTCCGCTCAGCATAGCGGGTACACGAGGTACATAACCGAATCACCGAATCCCCAATGTCTAGTGAAGGAGCGATGCTGTGCTACGTGATGTAATGTCCGAAGAGCGAATACAAAGGGGTTTTTATGCTCATATCATCAAAAAGCAAGTTCGAACTGTGATTAGATGCGTTTAACCCTTTGGTTACTAAAATCTGATATATTGGCAATATTGTATATATATATATATATATATATATATATATATATATACATTTATATATATATATATATATATATATATATATATATATATATATATATATATATATATATATATATATATATATATATATATATATATATATACTCTAGCGAGGAAAACCGGATCAGTCTGATCTAACGTCATGATCTTGAGGGTGCCTTTAAGAGGAAAATTTTACTTCTTGTGTAATTCTTGGTTATGTCCACTTATTATTTTCTAACTATTATAATTATAATCTTATTTTCTTATCTACCTGTCCATACACAAGTATGTATGTATGTATACGTATGTGTGTACGTATGTTATGTGTATGTGTGTGAGTGTGTGTATGGAATAACTTATAAAATACATGTTGTATGTAATATATGATGAACATTGTTATGAACATAAATTTAAAAAAAACTAACTAACTAACTAACTATCACGTCGCTTCTCCGCAGGGGTAGGCAGAGAGAATAGAACGCCACACCACTCTGTCTTTGCAAGAGGCGAAGAATGTTTGCATGCATCTCCTCATACATACCCGCCGATTATTACGACTCTTAACCTGACCATTTTCAAGTATTTCGCATACCTGATGGTGCCATATTTTTCTCGGTCTTCCTCTGCTCATTTTTCCAATTACATTCGCCTCATAAATTTGTTTTCCCGTTCTTTCCTCACTCATTCGTTCTACATGTCCAAACCATCTCAACACACCTTTCTTAATTTTATTGATAATGCTTATCTCAGCTTTGCATTCCTTCCTTATTTCACTATTCGAACATCTATCATACATCGTTTTGTCACACATTCTTCTGAGAGATCGCATTTTGACTACATTCAGTCTACCTTCATCCTTCTTCTGCCAACTTTTGCCAACATGAGAAATGAGAAATATGATTTAAAAAAGTATCGGATACATTTCGGACAGTATGTTAGGGCTTCAAGGTTATGCAAAAAAATCAATTTACTCTATACATATTTTTTTTTTAGTTAGTAGCATCGAAATTTAGTTTTATTAATAAGTTACATTTTATGATACTACAAAATTTGGAGATACAAAAATACTTAAAGAGAAACACAAAAACCAAAGTACAATAAACCAATTGTTGGGTAATATATCCAAAATTAAACAAGGTTTATTGGATTGAATTCTAGTCTTAAGACATTATCAAACACTAGTGTTTGATAATGTCTTAATAAGACGAAACGCGTCACATTTAAACATTTACATAAATAAATATAGAGCCCAACAATTCAATATGGAATTCTACCAACTGTCTGCAGTTACAATAAATACAATAAACCAATTTTGTTCAAAGTGTTTATAAATAATTAAACCCATTTTACTTTTGAATTATTCATGTTTAAATCGTGGTTTTTCTGGCATAGTAACCCCAAAAGTCTTAGTAAGCAAAGGGTTAGAAAAAACGTCTACAATGGAAGGCCCGCGTCATCAGGGTGACGTATAATATGTGGGATGACCCATAGTGAAACGAATGCTGGAATTGTTCAGCTGTTGAATGTAGAAATCGACTTATAAAAGTTTATTTTGTTAGTAAACAATCACTGTCCCACGGATGAAATTTTAATTATATGTTACTTAGAACTTAATTAATACTTGCTTATAACATATTAAATTATGTGATATTTTTACTAAAGAGCTATGAAAAATAACGGGATATTTTGAGTGTGTCCAAATCTTTGTTCACAGATTTGGTTTTTATTTTAGTTGGGAGTTAGCTAACTAACTAACGAGGCAGAGAGAATAGATCACATCGATCTGTCTATGCACGCAATCTTCTCTTGGCTTGTAAAAGTGGCAAGCTTGATGGTGGCTCTCGGGAGGCATGCGGAGTACATAGCCAAGCCAACTGAATCGCCTTTTCTTGACGACAGTTGTGACCAAGATTAGCTGCGTCCTACGCCTTATCTCTTTATTCCTTACAAAGTCGAACGCCTAAAATTCTCCGCAGACACCTATTCTCAAAGCTCAGTACACGGCTGATCTGTACCCTTGTAAGGTGCCATATTTCACAGCTGTATAAGAGAACAGGAGCAATGCAGGCATTGTATAGGCAGCATTTGGTCTTCACCGAGTATAGATCCGATCTCCAGACACCCTTCATACTGTTAAATGCTGATCGTACGAGTCCTAATTGCACTTCCAGTTCCTTTTGAAGGCTGCCATTTTTAGCTATGTACACTTCCAAGTACTTGAAACTCTCGACCTTTTCGATAAGCTGGTTACTCAACATCAAGGGTTGCTAGGTATCTCAACATGAACTGTTGCACAACACATGGGTTTATGCAAGAATATTATAAACCCCTGTTACTTATAATAAAACATTTAAACATATAAATAAATAAGGCGCTTATTTTATGTCCATCATTAAACCACCTTTTAATATAAATAATATTTTTTACAGACGGGTTTGACAGATCGCTATAATGGCACATGAAGCCGATAAATAATATAATGACATTATGAATCATCTATCAACGTATTATGAAATATTACTCTAGGATCATCGCAGATAGGTACCAATTATATTGACAGCGCAAGTTGGTAAAGCCGGTTCTTATCGTGCGTTTAGTAACACAAAAATATTAGGTTTAAAAAGTGCAAAAGTGATGGATTCACCCACATTTATCTTTCTGTGTAATCCAGGCTTTGGACCACAGGTTCCCAACAATTTTTAGTCTAGCCCCCTCCTGACGATTTTTTTCGGAGATGGGAGAAGAAAATGCCAGAATGTCTTCCCAAAAAAAATAATTTACCTTAAAATCCACTTCCTAGCACACCTTTTATTTACTTATGAAATGATTAAATATTTTTTATGTAAGTTAATGTATCTAAAAATAATACTTCATTTGTGACAGAGCGGGGGTCGAACCTGTGATGTAGAGCCCGCGGCACTGACCACGGAACCAAAACCCATTATACATAGCGTTATAGCATTATACATTAAACCCAAGAACCATTATATATAGCGGACAACGTGCTTCTTAACAGCTGCTGTCACTAAGCATTTGCAATGTTTTCGATTGCATCGCAGTTTCATATATTTTTAATAATTTCGTTGCTTTTCCAGCATTGTTAATTTCATATTATTAGAAATCCGTGATTTCACCAATTCTACCCATGATTGACAACCACACAACTAGTTGGAAATTAGCCATAGATGCTGCCGCGAACTCGCACATCAAGCGATATAAATATAATTTTATGATATATGTGAGTTCATTAAATTTAAGTAGTACCTATATTTGTCAATAATGGGTAGAATGGTGAGTGTTACACGCGTATAAAGTGATCACTTAAACAAGACTATGACAGGTTGTAAGCCCTGTAAATACCCAGACTTCCATTTTATTCTTCACCTATGTTGAGAAGTCAAAATGTGAAAATAACTCCGAAGTGGAGAAGCCCACATTTGTGAACAAGGATTTGGACACGCCCAAAATGTTTTACATACCTTACATATCTGCCCACACATGTTCTTCGATAATATGATATACCCAGCGTATGCTTGAATTTAACATGTCGTATTATTGTTATTACTCACATATTAACTTGCTATTACAGTCATTAAATGTAAATTTGTATATCAATCACTTTTCGTGTAGAATAAACAAGTGTTATCATTCAAGTTGGCATTACGTATCATTACAGCTTTCCCACAAGGTGCACGCATTGCAATAATGATTCCTACGGCTAATGTACGACTAAAGTCTGTATTATAATGTAATATACAGCCATTGGTCATTTTATTAAAACCACTTTTTAATTTAAAATATATTAACATTATAATTTGTTTAAAAACATTTATTTTCTATTTCAATAACACTATAAGTATAAATTTTAATGTGGTAATATTATATTTGATTTTAAAAGTTTATTGTATATTTTAAGGAAAAATAATATTTACCAAGTGAAATTTAATAATTTTAAATAGATAGATACAATATATTTTGGTAATATCTGGGATTATTTTAATAAGACAATTTTATTCAAATTCAGGATTCGCTCCACTTACGATTGTTTATTTTTAATTAATGTTGTACTTAGTAAATACTACTATTACTTAAAATCTACTGTGACACATGTTTCGATGCGTTCCGCATCATTTTCGAACAGCGTGTTTGAAAATGATGCGGAATGCATCGAAACACGTGTCACAGTAGATTTTAAGAAATATTGGTATTTACTAAGTAAAACATTAATTAAATATGGATAGATTTTACCACAAAGTGACTGCCGAATCAATTAATGATATTACGATTATTTATTTATTTATTTATTATTATTATAAAATAACAATTATATATTTTTTTTCACAAATATTTTTATTTAAGCAGTGACCGAGTTTCGTCGTAACGTAACCTCAAAAATAACCCTAAGTCTAATAAAAAAATTTGTTGGTAATTCAACATACGGCAGATAGAGAAAATATGGCAATCAGGGAATTTACAGTGCTTACGACTTGTCATTAGCTGGTTTAAGTGATCACTTTGTAGCATTCACCATTTCACCCGTGGTTAGCGCGTTAGGCTACTGTACTGAGAGTCCCGAGTTTGATTACTAAGAAGGTCAATATAAATAAAAGTGTATTTTTACTCCAATATTTATTTAATATTACCCCGGACTGATACCTGGCATTGGACTTATAACCTCTTTCTGATAATATATTCGAGTTTTTAATGACCAAGATAACACTGCTTCTATACGATGCAGTGCCCTATACACCATTGGGTGCGGAATTAGAAGAAAAATTGCTAGACTATTTATGGTCTAAAAATTATTAAAATGAAACATAATTATTTCATTTCTTCATTACATGATTCGGATTTAGTCACTTTGTGGTAACATCTATCCATTTTTCGTTTTTGTTTTAATTAGAAAATACCATTTTTACCAAGTATTACTGAGTAATACTAGTAATACCAAGTAATAGGTACTAGTAATACCAAGTAATACTTGGTAGGAATTGTGTAATTGGCTTTATTTTTATTAATGCTACTATTTTTTATTATAATTTTTTACTAAATGTAAAGCTGTACAATTACCGAATAAATATGTATATAAAGTATAAAAAAATAAAAATACTTAAAATTTAAAAAAAATCTATTTACAAATATAAAAAAAATATATATTTACATCTACTTATAAAACAATCAGTATAATTATCGGAGAAATCCTGACTTTTTGACTTTTTTCTTCTTTACGTCGTATTCTGTATTAGTGGTTCCAATGAATTGCTCACCTAATGTGTGTAATATCACGTATCAAGAGTGATGGAAGCCTTCAAGCTCGTGATGGTTGTGAGGACGGGGTAGGATACATGTCGGGGTCAACATCGGAACAAGTTCCTCTCAACTCTCACGAGTGACCCGGCCTTACCCGCCTGAAAATCATACTGCTCCATCTCAAGTATAAATAGTGTTATGTAATACACTTATCGATTCAATAAGTATTTATTGATATCTCAACATAGATGGATACGAATAAAAAGTCTAAGCATTTACAGGGCTCGGGACCTTTCATAGGCTAGTTTAAGTGATCACTTAAACACACACCATTCGAGTAGAATGTATCAACTAGTCAATTAGAAGTACATATTCATAAAATATTGGGTGCGTCCAAATCCTTGTTTACGAGACTGGGTTTCTCCCGAATTTATTTATTTATTTATATTTATATATATAAAAATGTACATATATTATATATATATATATATATATATATATATATATATATATATACACATATATATATATATATATATATATATATATATATATATATATATATATATATATATATATATATATATATATATATATATATATATATATATATATATATATATATATATATATATATATATATATATATATATATAGGTATATTACATTTCAACATCTCAATATAGGAGAAGAAGAAAACGGATGTCTGGGTATTCACAGGACAAATGACCTGACATAGGCTAGTTTAAGTGATTACTTTACATAATTGTAACATTCACCTTGTTAATCATGGATAGGATGGAGAATGTTTCATGTACATAAAGTGATCACTTAATCAACCTTTGATAGATCAAATGCCCTGTAAATACCCAAACTTTCATATTCTTCTTCATCTATATTGAGATATCAATATATAGAAGAATATACCTTTTTTGATGTTATTTCAGTCGCCTTCTCCTGAAAATATGCGTGAAATGATTCTGAATGAAGCTCGCGTAGGTTCAATGTAGAAAGCTATATACTTCACTTATTCTCATCTGAAGGCACCTTCAGCAGCCGGAATTCCAAATCTGTCAAAACTACAACTAACATTCGAAAGAAATCCAACAATAGTGCATATATATATATATATAAATATATATATATACATATATACATTGCTCTCTTTCTCCTACTCTCTACGTTATATCTGATCCCTCTATCATGTAACGAAATTAACCTAGTCAACGTGACGCGTCCTATAAATTTCACTCCCAACTCCCTTTTAATTTTCAGTTCTAAAATATCAAAAACATGCTTATAAAATTAACATTAGTACTTTACGTAGGGGTATATTCCATGATATTAAAAAAAATATTAAAACTTTAATGTGGACATGGTGCGTTTCGATAGTCGTCCGTCGATCCCTTCTCACGCTTCGAAAAACTTTTCATTATCACGTATACGATTTTTATATCGATTGGTGAATTTTCGGTCACGAACACGGGCCAATAGTAATTTTACTGTTAAGCTCAAAGTCGCCATTCCACCTCTTTTCTGTTACTCATTATCGAACTTTGAGGAAGATTATCATTTATTATTCGGGGATGAATGATTAATGATTTCCAATTATTTTTGCGTGTGATTATTTATCACTTATGATTTTAATAATAACGTATTTCGGACATTGAGTACTTACATATTTACACACATATTAAAAATATACTTATACGATAAAATGACATTTTGGAACTTATTGTTAATTTTTTTTAGTGATTTTAAAATTACTAATAATTAATTTATATTTTTAATATCGAAATTATTAAATTTGTGGATCATAGTGATATATCATTTCGAGAAATAAGAAAACTTTGTTTTTTGATCCACTCACATTTTTATTAACAACCTACTAGTTTCGGCAACAACCTGTTGCCCTTTTGTATTAATTTTAAATCAAACACAGATTTTTTAACATTAAACTTAGTAGACTCAAAAAATCTGTGTTTGATTTAAAATTAATACATAAATTAAAATGGAGTTCTACAAATTAAACGCCAAATCAATAAATACCTGTTGCCCTGTTCAGAGTTTAAGTTCAGTCATAAAATAAACCCTGAAGAGGGCAACAGGTTGTTGCCGAAACTAGTTGGTTGTTAATAAAAATGTGAGTGGATCAAAAAACAAAGTCTTTTTATTTCTCAAAATAATAATAAAAAATTTCATTGACACTAAATACAAAAAAAGAATGATCTTTACACTGATTATTTATAGATTAGAGTACCTACTTTTTTCTCCCTTCCTTCTGTTTTTTTTTTTTTATTAAAAAAAAAAAAAGATTTTATATTTAATATTTCTAGAACTAAATCCAAAAAAAACATAACACAGCTTCATTATTGATTATTAAACTTTTTTCTTCCCTATAAAAAATATTTTTTTTACTGAATGTATGAAAATGTTATAATTACTCACTATCGCTAGCACCCAATACAAAAATCTGGTCTAAACACATCTTCTTTAGCGATTTTCATTTAAAAAAAAACATTATATTGAATAAATTATTATTTTTGAAATCATTCACAGTTTTTAAAAAAATATCTGAATATATTTAAAATTTAAATGTTAATAAAAGTATTTCTAATTCTGTAAATTTTTCAATTGCAAAAGTCAGTCAGGATTTCAACGATATTTTACTTTCTTTATTTTCTTTTTCTTTTTTTACACAGCATTCTCTAATAAGTGTCGTCTTTGTCGAAATTATTAGATTAAAACCATATTAGCACAACTAATCCCAACACTGGTGCATAAAACACAGCATCAGATTATGCAGCATTATCATGATCGTAAATTACGAGAAAGCTTGTTGATGCGAGTGCTTCACTTCATGTGCTAGCTCAGGGTATCATGTTTAAGTTAAAGCTTAATGTAGTGTAAAAGCACTTAACATTGATAATGACCATGTCTTCAATGCACAAAAGTGCCAACCGCTACAGTAATAAAGTTGATATGTACATACAAATACACAAATTTTAAACAACATCGAGTACATCAAATATTCATCACTCGCCATTAGTTCACTCGTATATGTAGTTAAGTCGTGAACAAGAAACGCGTTGATAAGTTAAGTTGATGGTGCTCATCAACTGGCAACCCATCACCTCACCCACACCCACACATCGAGCGCCACTAATGGATGTAACTATATTTACGTACCTACTTCTCTTTATTGACTACGTACATTGCAACCCCTCTCCAGGGACGAGTCACGACATGTGTAATACGATACCGCTATACACACGGCCTTATGTGAAGTCAGCCTAAGACAATGGATCCAATAATCGACACAGTGGTCAAAGGTCGCAGGGCTATGACTCTATTCTTGGGCTCAGAACTACAATGCCATAACAAAGGTTGAAATTTGATATTATTGGTCCCAGGGCTATTGATATTAAAATTTGGCATTATTTTTTTATTTATTTCTGAAATATAAATGTACATTTAATTTATCATATTTATTTAATAATATTTATTAATTGAAATATAAATGTGCATTAAATATAGTAAATAAATAAACAATATCAATATTTGATAAGAGTGCAGGACTAATGCCAATAGCCATTATACATTCCACTACAAGCTACGACGGTATTATTAATATATGAATCGGTTTTCCTGAGGTCAAGGTGTATGATGCTATTATGATCAACGTTGGGATTTCATAGGTACAGGACTATGACGCTGTTTTACGATTATGACGAGTTCTCGAGAGAGAGCTTTCAGGACTTCTTCTTCTTCTTCTTCTTCTTTCAGGAAATCCTTACTTTTCAAAACTATAGATTTATGTCGTAGAAACACTTAATTTTTCATTACAAAACAGGTATTTTTAGCAAAAAATTCCACTACTTTAAATGTTACCTGGGTTTAAAGAAAAAAATAAGTGGTCGTCAATCAACGTTTCCAGATTCACCCATATCTAATTTAAATCAACATTAAAAATCCATTTCTAAAATAAAAATATATTAAATCATTCTTACAACCTTTACCATAACTTAAATGTAATTAGTATAATAATCCATTGATCATTCAATTGGAATTCATTTTGTCAGGAAAAATGTATATAAAATCATCGTTTTCAACCCCTGCCTAGATTAGTGTATATAACATTGAATTTTGTCTAGCCTCACACCAGTCTAATGATGTCAGTTAAGCTGAAACCCGGTCGCTGGTCAGATTAAATTTATGGTTGTTTTATTATTCTATAAAGAATATTAAGTTGCGGGTTATCGATTATCTCGCCTTAAATTACGTCATTTAATTAGTTACGTTTATTTGAAGTATGATACCTTTGGATCAAATTTGTAGAAATTTACAGTTTTTCTATTGTTTTCTGCGGGTATTTTTTCGTTTGTTTCGATTGCACTACCGCGATGCAAGTTGTTTGTAGCCGGTGCATCAAGTCTCGGGTTGGCTAATTGACTCGCCATACACGATGCTATTCTTAACGACTTTCGACCTATTGTCTTGTAATATCACACACGATTGCAATTTGCAAACAATGCAGTTTAAGCCACTTTGCTGGCGGATTAAAGTTCAATAGAAATTAGCCGCATCTCAAATGCGAGTCGGAATTACAAGAGAAATCTGATCGGCTTAAAAAATATGACGATGGGCAGAGGAAATAATTAAGGAGTTCTAGAAATTATTAAACCCTTAGAGGACTTTGATAAAAGGGTTGTACAACTGTTGGGTTGACCTTATATTTTTAAACTTCTTACCCAGAAAAAAAAATCCTTTAACCACCCTTATTAATTCCTCTCCTTTCCTACTACTTCCTGCTAAATCTATTATTTTATATAATACCCTTTTTTTGTTTTTGTTTTTTTGTTCAATTTCTGAATGTTTTTTAATAGTTTTATAACATAAATGTGGAATTGTTTAATTGGCTTTTTTTAACGTAACTATTTTTTGTTAATGTAATGTAATGTTTATTATTGTTAATGTAACTATTGTTTATTATATCATTTTTATATGTAAGCTGTACAATTCCCGAATAAATAAAGTAAATAAAATAAAATAAATTAATTAATAAACTGCCTTAGTCATTACGGAAATACAAGTTATAAATCACAGTTAACACAAACTTCATAAAATAAACAACTTTGTTTTAACCACTTTTATAAGTGCTTAAAAGAAAGCTGTTTTATTTTATAAAGCTTATATAATTTGCTACAAAGTATCTGCGAAAAATATCAAAGAAACACAGTTAACACAGTTCTCTACAAGATCCAAAACACAGAAATACATCAAATAAAAGTTAAAACATTCCCCTTTTGGTCAAAATAACTTACAGCAACTTCGCCGACAATTGTATGTGAACGTACTCTGAGAGTCAAAACAAATAAGCTCTTTAAAAAATTACCTTACGCTACGGACTATAAGTAAAAAGGGTAAAAATAATATTTTCACCATTTTTATTATTAAATTGTAAAACTAGACTATTTTTTCTTAGTTTATAAGATGCCTGAATGTCGGAATTAATTTGTTGAAGAAAAATTCCTTCTTAAAAGCTAAAAGCTTCCCCGCAGGGGTAGGCAGAGAGAATAGAACACCAAACCAATCTGTCTTAACACACAATCTTTGCCTCTTTTACATTTTAACATCTTCTCATACATACACGCGGATTATTCCGATGCCTGATCGGACCACTTTCAAGTATTTGAAATACTTGATTATATCAAGTTTTCTTTGGTCTTCCTCTACTTCCATTACCTACCACATTCACCTCATAAATTTGTTTAACTATCCTTTCTTTACTCATTCGATTCACATGCCCAAACTATCTCAACACACCTTTCTTAATTTTATCGATAATACAATATTTTGAGTGGGTCCAAATACTTGTTCACAAAATCTGGATTATCTCCAATTACAGGAGTTATTTTCATATTATTTTTTGACATCTCATCAAAGATGAAGAAGAATATGGAAGTCTGGGCATTTACGGGGCTAGGCGAATGTTACACGTGTGTAAAGTGATCACTTAAACCAGCCTATGACGGTCGTCAGCCCCGTAAATGCCCAGACTTCCATATTCGTCTTCGTCTTTGACGAGATGTCAAAAAAATTATCGATAATTCTGGTTTCAGCCTTTCATTATTTCCTTATATCACCATTCGAACATCTATCATTTAACGTTTTGCCGCTTCTTATAGTTCGGTATTACGATGTATTCGAGATTTTAGTTTTATGTTCCAATTTGGTAGATGCGTCTTGTAATTCAGACCTCAAAGGTGAAATATCGTGACGTGGGGCATGTTAATGGGGGCAGATCGTTTCTTCTGAAAGCCTCCCCCTAATTACTGCTTGTGAGAGGAAGATCCACACAAGTCGTGACGCATCTCGATCTTCCCTTTGGTTTTTTCTTCCCATCCACACACGACGTCCCGAGACCTGTGCAGTATGGGTAACCCACAATCTGCGTCCAGAATAATCCCTGTGAACCTGTCGTGGATATAATTGTTTATTAATATTATCATCGGCTGAAGGACGTTTTGAAATCTTGGCATTATTATTAATATTAACCCTTTCCGGTGTATGATAGTTTGGAAGACCTGGTGTGTGTGTGTTATTAAAACGAGAAGCCAGAATAGGATATTTAAAGAGTTCGTACTTACAGTTGGTTTATTGATATAAATTCTTACACTTTAATTACAATTGATATTAATTATTATAATTTAATCTAATTGATTATGCAACTTTGAATTAAAATATGAAGCTGAATAAACGTCCTTCAGAAGTCAAGCGATACAAGGCGATTCTCGGTCTCCGCGCTTCGGTTGGCCGCTTTTGTTGAATCCGCTCGGGAATCTCTGTGGCGAATTCGTATAATTTAGTGTTGCCAACTTGGTAGTAGCAGTAGCTACCCGCCTACAATAGATTGAAAACGATGTATGATAGATGTGCGAATAGTGAAATAAGGAAGGAATGCAAAGCTGAGATAAGCATTATCGATAAAATTAAGAAAGGTAATGTAATGTTCATTATTGTTAATGTAACTATTGTTTATTATATTTTTTTATGTAAGCTGTACAATTCCCGAACAAATAAAATAAAAAAATAAAAAATAATAATGTATGGTAGTGAGACATGGTGTTCGAATAGTGAAATATGGAAGGAGTGCAAAGGTGACATACCTAAGCATTATCGATACAATTAAGGAAGGTGTGTTGAGATGGTTTGGACATGTAGAACGAATGAGTGAGGAAAGAACGGTAAAACAAATTTATGAGGCGAATGTTAGTGGGAAAAGAAGCAGAGGAAGACCGAGAAAAACATGGCACGATCAGGTATGCCAAATACTTGAAAGTGGTCAGTTAAGGAGTCGTAACAATCGGCGGGTATGTATGAGGAGATGCATGAACGTGGAAGAGGCGAAGAATGTTTGCAAGGACAGAATGGTGTGGCGCTCTATTCTCTCTGCCTACCCCTGAAGCGGCGTGATGGTTAGTTAGTTAGTTAGTTAGTTACCCTTTTCGGTCCCCCAAATATAAAAAAAAAACTAGGTAGACACATACATTCCAATTGGAAAAAAATATATTGTCCTCTGCTCCACATACTGTTGTAATAGATACGAGTGACAAAAATGTAAGCTTGGAATTGAAATAAATAAGCTTGGAATTGAAATAAAAAAATGTCGAATAACATCCGACATGGGACCTAAGACGAAAAAAAATCGATGTCGAATGAGATTCGACATTGGACCGGTAAGGGTTAACAGCATTAACTTTGCATTAAGCATTTCAAATACTTGAAAGTGGTCAGGTCAGGTGTCTGAATAATCGATGGGTATCCATGAATGTGGAAGAGGCGGAGATTTTTTATAGTAGATTGCAAAAACAGGTTGAAGTGGCGTTCAATTCTCTATGCCTACCCCTGTGAAGAGGATGCGTGATGTTTATATAATTACTTAGGTGGTTTTCAAATTGTCGGCCAGTGTTAAGTACATACGTATAAAATGATGCGTAGGGCAGTGCGTCATATCGACGTAGTGTTATCTTGATCGTTAATTGCTTGATTAGTCCTGCGCTTTTTATACTAACTCAAATTTCATAATTTTTAATATATAGATTATTGGGAAAAGTGAGCTGAATAAAATAAAAAAAAAATACTTAACTTAAAAATATTATAATGCATTTATTTTGAACAGGGCTAATTATTTATTATTTTTTTTAAATTTGCATATGCTCGTGTTAGTGTAAAAATAAACAAATAGATCTTAACTTCATTTCAAATAAATATAAAAGTAAAACACTCTAAAATAGAAATAAGTAGCTACCTACATTAAAAATTAAAAAAATTAAAAAAATTACATTGTATCAAATGGTTAGTAGTTCGTCCGCCTCCGTGGTGTAATGGTCAGCGTGTTTAGCTACCATGCTAGAGGTCCCGGGTTCGATTCCCAGGGGGGGGGGGTGAAAATAAATATTAGTGATTTAACACTGTAATATTTATTTAATATTACCCTGGACTGGTTCCTGAAGCGCAAGAGTGATCACCTTGCCTTCATGTAAGTAATGATCAAGATAACACTGCGTCAATTTGAGCAGTGCCCTATGCACCATTAGCTGCGGATAAGGGTTATAACCCTTATTTTTAATAACCCATGTTTTGAATATTTTATGAGTTTGCTAAATAATAATTCAAAAGTATTTGATTTATTACACTCTCTTCAGTGTCTATGTCACAATTTAATTAATTATCTGTTATGATTCAACACGTTATCACAAAATGTGTAAATTAATCCTTTATCCCACCAGTCCAGTTGATTTATGTTATTTTGATCTATGACAGACAGACTAATGAGGTTCGCTAAGTCACGAGTCACGAGACAGCTTGTAATTTAAGATGTCTTTATTATCTGGTAATTTTGTCAGAATTTACACGATATTTATTATTTTGTAATGTATTTTGATCTCACAACTCCCACACTGTATCAGATTGAGCAGGTTTTAGCTGATTACATGAAAAATAAACATAAAAAAATTTGGTAGTTTAAGCGCATGTGAAAATATAAATGGTTCCTGGAATGTATTTCTACATAGTTTAAAACAATAATGAAATATCTCTTTTGATCATTTTCAAATATTGTACAATATTACGACACGTATACAATAAAATAAACATATCGTAGTCGTACAGGAGAAAGTGACTAACTAACAATATATAAATGTTCAGGAGGGCCATTTAAGTCCCTTTTGCCTGGCAATAAAATGAACATCAATGCAGTTAAGTCATTTTTAATAAGTCAATATATTATACTTCTAAGTTTAAAATCCTTTGCGATTTTTTTCAGGGCAATATTAAGCCAGTAATATATCAAATAGTCAATGATCACGTTTTTGTAAGAAATACACTTGGTCACTTTCTCCTGTATGACTACGATATAACTCTTCCAAATCAATGGTGATTTGGAGGAGTGTCACATTCATCACATTCTTTGCTTTAGCAATGGGTAGGAAGTTACTCTTTTAATTAAATTTAGATATTTTATTTAAATTTGACTGTTTCGTATTAAAAATTGTAAATATTTGGAATGATCCACTTTTCATGATTATTTTTACGATTTTATTTATTTTATTTTTTAATATTTGTTTCAATTTTCAATGAGGGCGTATTACTGTTCCCCACCGATCCCTTCTTATCTTGTTAAAAAAATATTTTCAAGGATGAATCGGGGATGAATGGATTGAAGTTGTCCTTTTATTGTAAGTTTATTAAAGATAAATTATGTAAAATAACAGATGTGGGTGCTTCATACAATGGAGCAAAAATCTTACAAAATTTAAAAATAAAAAGATGTATTTTTTTATAATAGTAAACTAATGATTTTAACGTATTTGAAAATTATGCGGAACGTATCGAAATACGTGTCACAATACATTTTAAGAAATACTGGTATTTACCAAGCGAAACAGAAATTAAAAATGAATAAATTTTACCACAAAGTGACTGCCAATTATTTTCTTTTCCATCACATGAAGTTATAATAATTTATAATTAAAATGTAACTTTGTTTTAAAATCACTAAAATATTTTATTATAACTTAATCATAATGTCTCTCGGTTTCGATGCTAACCCCTTCTTTATCGAGACTAATTAATACTAAAACACTATCTACTGAAGGTACATTTTAATTATAAAATGGAAAATCACAAAGTTAGTGCTTCAAATATCAATAATTTGCTCGAAATCAATTAGTTTTTAATTAAATTCTGCAATAGAAACATTTTGCGGTGAAATCACTCATATAGAATATTATTGCTTTTAACTCCATATAATTATATATTCTAATCATAATTTAAAAGAGCGATATTCATTCTCAGACATTACAAATACAAAATACAATAATTTAAAAAACAAAATTCTCGGAGATCAAAAATGTTTTCCTCCGAAAATATTAAATATAATAATTACATCTTTGCATTCTTAATCTATCGCTTGACCCATGGCCCCGGTACAGAATGGGTTGATCGTGATTAATCTTAACCCCGATTGTCTAAAAAGCTGTTCAAATCAAACCTCAAGAATCGACGAAGGTTTCCTACGGCGCAAAGTGCCAGTTGAAGTTAACTTGGTATAAAGCGCGGTTTTAGTCGTTATATTATTCTTTTTCACGATCATGACCGGTTTTTATTTATTCGTCCATTATATGATATTGGGCGGATCTCTTGTTCGGTCGAGTGTACGGGGCTGTATGGAAACAGTGTTTTGAAGTAAATAATATGTTAAGGCGGGTTTACATTGAGTCAGCTACTAACGCCATACTTGCGCCGAGAACTGACTTATATTTACACATAGTTATCAGTCGAGGCCCACACTCTATTAAAGTCTTCTTCTTCTAACTCTTATCCGCTACTAATGGTGCATAGGGTACTTCATCGTATTTACGCACGTTTATCTTGATCGTCACTTACATGAAGACGAGGTGATCACTCCTGCGTTTCAGACACTAGTCCAGGGTAGTATGAAATTGATATCGAACCCTTTCCACACCCAATGGTGCGTAGGGCATTGCATTGAGGTGACGCTGTGTCATCTTGATTTTTACTTACAAGAAGGCGAGATGACACTTCTGCGTTTCAGGACAAGTCTAGGGTTATATTGAATAAATATTAGAGTGTAAAATCACTAATATTTATTTTTAACCCCCCCCCCTGGGAATCGAATTCGGGATCTCCAGCAAGGTAGCTAAACACGCTAACCAGCACACCACGGAGGCAGATGAAATAAAAGTCAATGAGGATAAATGAATTCTCGAAAACGGCAGGGTGTGATACGAGTCAATGATTTGTCGAGAAATGTTTTCCATCTGCTATTAGAAGAACACATAGATATGTTAGAAGAAGAGATAACTTTGTGTAAGGAGTTTGGATTAGGAAGTGGATAAATGATAAATGATGTCAGTGAGTCTGAGTCAGCGACTGACCAACTACTGATTTTGGTGTTTAGACGATGACGACTGACTCCCAAAATAAACACCGGGAATATTGAAGCCAGTACTGACGCGACTGTGCTGTGCTGTCGTAAAATCGAATTTATACGATAGCAGTACCACGTCAGCACTAACTTACCTTATGTTTGAGGTCAGTTACTGGCTCAGTGTAAATCTGCCGTAAAGTCATATTTATGATAGCTAGCGGCCGGAATTTCGATATTGAAGGACTTAAGAACGTATTCCCACCATGTAAAAAATATATTGCAAGAGCAGATTGATATTGGTGTCCGCCTTCTTAGTAGGGTGGTTACCGCATTTGTCTACCATGCCGGGTTCGTTTTCTAGAGAGGTCAAAATAAATGCTAGTGTTTTTTTACTCAAATATTTATTTGATATTACAGTAAAACTTCGATATAACGGACTTATTGGGGGGAGGGGGTGAACGTTATATCCAAAAGTCTATAACGTTAAAAAAATAGGTTTAAAATAAAACAAAAAAACTTTTTTGGAAAATATGAACACTGTGCTTAGATATTATTTTTTGACATCTCATCAAAGATGAAGAAGAATATGGAAGTCTGGGCATTTACGGGGCTTACGACCGTCATAGGCTGGTTTAAGTGATCACCTTACACACGTGTAACATTCACCAATTCTACCCATGATTGACAACCACACTACTCAAATTCTTGGAAGTTCTATATATATAAACCAATTTAGAAATCTTTTTCATGAATCACTAGAACTTCACTAGAGACATCTATTGGTGAGATGCAAAGAAGCTTTTTATTAAGCAGAAACTCTTATATTAGTATGTGAGATCCGAATCCTGGATTATAATCACACACATGAGAAACGCCAGAAAATACCATTTTCATTTTTATTATTAAGCTTATAATTTGACCAGATAATTTATTTACAACATTTTGAGTGTGTCCAAATACTTGTGCTTAGATATATAGACACTTGTCGTGAAGTGTTTGGTATCGACGTGCTTGATTTCGGTTATCCTGCTTTGAATAAAGAATCTAAGAAAGGTTTGTTTGCACTTTTGAATAATGTTTAAAGAAAACACTGGTTTTATACCACTTGAGTTTTATTAAAGACTACATGTTTCAGAAGTTAAACTTCCATCATTCAGGTCTGTATAATAACTAAAATATAAAATATAAAATTGTTCTATAAATAAGGAAACCCTAACTTTCCCCTCTCCTTATTTATAGAACAATTTTATATTTTACATTTTAGTTATTATACAGACCTGAATGATGGAAGTTTAACTTCTGAAACATGTAGTCTTTAATAAAACTCGAGTGGTATAAAACAAGTGTTTTCTTTAATCATTGTAACATGTCTTACCACTAAGTTAATGCCGAAACAATAAATAAAATGCACTCTTGAAATTTGGTGTTTTTCTATATAATCAACTCTCTAAAATTACGAATATGCGTATAATATAGGTGAACATCGTTATCTGACGAATAGTCAATAAATGTAATTACATCATCGAGATGTGATTTTACCACTTCCTTTTTCGCAGTGTTGTTGTTACTCTGGCTAGGTGCAGTCTATGAGCAAGACGGTATTTTATCTCTAATTCTGGCGCTAGATGTATGAAGTGATTATCTTGGCTGCTAAAAATTATTTACATGCGGCGATACTTGAATTTAAGCATACATAAAATTAACATGATTTTTTCTTACATTTTACCAGATTTTTTGTCCGTTATATCTAAAGTTCGTTAAAAAGAGACCCTTTTTATTAAATTTAAGTTTTGTACTGACATTTCTTGATAGAACTGCATTTTATATAATAAAATAACAACTATGTAATTTTTCCACATTCATTTTATTTGACCAGCAACCGGGTTTTGTCGTAACCGACATCATCGACCAGTATGATGATATCGGTTACGACGAAACCCGGTTGCTGGTCAAATAAAATTTATGTGGAAAAAAATTACATAGTTGTTATTTTATTACATGGAGGACCGTTCGGCTGTCCAAACTCAAAACGCAGTAAATGACATTTTTTTGTAGTACGTTTTTTTTTGCATTTTTGGACTGAGTAGATTCTACTTAGTTCAAAAATGCAAAAAAAACGTACAAACCAAAAGTCGCTTACTGTGTTTTAAGTTTGGACAGCCGCGTTATATCGAGGTTTACTGTACTCTTGCCTTGATATAATTAAGGGTCACTAATCAATAGACCGCAACTAAATTTCAATATTTTAGTAGCAGAATCAAATTGCCATTGGATCAATTTGATGCAGTACCCTATACGAGTACACATAATAAAATACCGGTAGACTTAAATCTCGGTGTGTGGTTATACACTCACATTACTAACTTTTTTAAAAAGTAAAATAGCTACAACTGTTCGAAAAGTTCTCAATAAATCTTTGCAATGCGACGCTTTAGGAACAGAATTCGTCGTAAGAGTTACGTATGACGGCATACATACTAGTTTTTCTTTGACTTGCTACTGTTTTCACTTCCAGTAACAACATTCTATAGAGATGTGCCTTGACTAAAGATTCATTTCATCAAGATATATAGGTAGAACGTCACGTAATTTTAGCACTAGTTTTGTAAAGACACCTCACATATTTCAAGAATATATCGCTCACTCCTTTCAACAACGTCATATATCAAAAATTGGCAATTTTCAGTTCTGCATGTTTTCGGAATGCTCAGAAAATGTACTATATCCCAGCAAAAGCGGCGTATATTTAACTTAATATTTACCCGTTACAGAACAGAAAGTGTTGTTTTTGCATTTTGAAGAAAAGGTATTGTTTAATTATTTTTTTAAATATACCAAATATTTTTCAAATGGAGAAAAAACATTCAGGTTTTACCTTAAAAGATCCGTTGCACAGTAAAAAGTTCAATAAGTGGCTTGATATTTATTTTTAATACATTTCATTATATTCTTAAACTTTGAAAACGATCTCCTGAAAAATCAAGTTTTTTTATTTATGACGTTGTTGAAAGGAGTTAGTTCCATCCCAACTTATCGTACTAAAGGAGTTAGTTCCTGAAAGGAGTTAGTTCCATCCCAACTTATCGTAACTGTTGGTGTCAGCTCTCTTCGTCCTCAGGTTATAGATCCTTCTATCATTGACAGTGTCACCTAGGTTGTGCCTTCGAATCATGTAATCTTTCTGTAGCATCCAATATTTTTTTGGTCTTCCTCAAGATGTCTTTCGATGAAGATCCATGGCGATCGCCTGGTTTACGATATGTTCAGGTTCCCTACGTCCTATGTGCCCATACCATATCAATTGCCATTCCTCTAGGCTTGAAAATATTAAATACTTATAATAAAACTAACTAACTATCACGCCGCTTCCCTGCAGGGGTAGGGAGAGAGAATAAAACGAGTACCAATCTGTCTTGGGTCGAGCAAAAACGCATTTTTAATATTTTGTCTAGTTGTTTATGTATTATTAGTGCTAGTGACGTGTAGTGTTGTCAGCATGGCGGCGTAGTGATTGTCCTGACGAAGAGACGGGTACGTCTCAAATTCGGCAGACTTACATCTCGATGAATGGTTATGTACTTTAATGACTAGTATTATACAAAGATTAATTCATTTGTATATCTAATATCCATCTTATTTAGTGGATACATTTTACAACCTTATATACGATTTTAAAATAAGGAATTTATGTAACCGCCTTCCGTTGCTTCTGTGCAATCGCAATGCTGCCATATAAAAGCCATATTATCTTAACTAACCGGAAATGAATTCAAACCCTAAAATTATTTACTCTAATTAAAATTTCAGCGCCTACCGTAATTATCAAATTCCCAAGGGTTATCTTGTAAAGATATTGTATGTTTTAAATAATAATGAATTCAATTGTTATTTATTTTTACTTCAGGCACGGGAGTGCCTTTTTAAGTCAATCGGTAATAGGCACCCAAGTGTTTGGTGATATAACACTATTTTATGGGAAAAATTTTTTAAATATAAATTGGGACTTATTTTTTTAAATATGATGTTTGGCGATCTGATTAATACTGATTGAGTTATTACCATTTAAATTAACTTCGTATCGCGTATGCAAAATAAGTTGTTTCTTAGTATGTGCATGAACGTAAAAATGTCACCATATAAAACAAAATACAAATGATAAAAATAGATTTTTATTTCAAGGTCCTAACACAATTTATTTTCCTTTATTCCAAACTATGTGAAAATAATATGTGCAAATATTTTTTATTTTTTATTTTTTATTATATTGTTCAAACTCTCTAATGATACATGTATGTATTTAGTAAAATATGTATGTGTACATATTTTTTGTTACGTTGTTAAAAGCCGTGTTTAAAGTAAAATATTTTGTCGCGTCCGTAGTGTAATGGTCAGCACGCTCGACTACCATACTCGAGGTATGGGTTGAATTCCCAGGGGGGGTCAAATAAATATAAGTGATTTTTCTACTCTAATATTATTCAATATAACCCTGGACTGGGATCTGAAGTGGAGGGCTGATCACCATTCCTTTATGTGCTAACGATCAATATGAGACTGCGTTTATATGATGCAACGCCCTATGCGCCATCGGGTGCGGATGAGGGTTTGAAGAATAGTAAAATATTTATTTTATTTTATTTGTGTTACTTTGTTAAATACCTCTAATGATACGTGAAAATATGTGTATATAGTTTTTGTTTTGATGTTAAAAACCTCGAATGATACGTGTTTACACTTAAATACGTGTAAATAGTTTTTGTTATGATGTTAAAAACCTCGAATGATACGTGTTTATACTTAAATATGTGTAAATAGTTTTTATTACGATGTTTAAAAACCTCTAATGGTATGTGATGTTTACCCTAAAATACATATGTGCATAGAGTTTTTGTTACGTTATTCAAAACCTTTAGTGATTCTTGTTTATAGTAAAATATATGTATGTTAAAAACCTTAAGTGATTCTTGTTTATAGTAAAATATATGAACATATATTATTTTGAGAAATAAAAAGACTTTGTGTTTCGATCCACTCACATTTTTAATAACCAACTAGTTTCGGCAATAACCTGTTGCCCTCTTTCAGGGTTTAATTTATGACTCTGAAGAGGGCAACAGGTTGTTGCCGAAACTAGTTGGTTAATAAAAATATGAGTAGATCAAAACGTAGTCTTTTTATTTCTCAAAATAATATATCAATATGATCCACAGAGTTAATGCTTTTAACATTCAAAACATATAAGTATGTACATGGTTTTTGTTTTTCTGACGAAAACTTCTCACGATCATTAGATTTTTCGATATATGTACCTGCTCTTATTTCGCGATCGTTAACCTAATACAATATTTGTTTTCTTATAATAGAAAGCAGAGACGGAAACAAATTAAACGAATTAATAACCAGGTATTATAATCAAAACAATAATTACAGCAACTTAAAAGTAAATTGCGCAGTAATAAAAATTAAAAGAGTTTTTCTCACTTTTCTCAACGTAGAAAGTCTATCCCCAATTCTCGCGGTGGGTTTTTTTACGATTGTTCTTAGCCTAATGTGTTCTCGAGAATAAAGTGCATAAATAAGAGATTCTCAAACTTTTCCGTCCCCATAGACCACTTGTCAATTTGTTATGTCTGTCAAAAAATTTATTTTTCTACGTCAAATGTGTTTTTCACAGCTGTCACAGTTCTGTTCACCTAAATGAATCAGAAGTCTGGACAGCTGTTATTCTTTTCGCAATGGTTTGTTGCTGATGTAAAAACTTCTTAAAAACTTGCATTTGAATGCAACACTTTGCAAAACAGATGGATATTTATCATGTATTGGGTATTTTTGATGCCTTTTAATAATATTTAAATGTTTTACAGGTTTTTAACTACAAATTGGACATTTAAGAAACCGAATTTGGGGTTTACAAAATAAATTGGACGTTGTATTGTATTTTTAAAATGTTGACATTAAAAAAATATCATTAATATTTAAAGCATTTACTTTGTGGTTACTCATTTTACTTATTTTTTTTTACAAAAATGTTAGTTATATTAGTATATAGCCACTCACCGAGATTTTTATGTCTACCGGTTTCGAGAATCACCAAAAATCGCATGTGTTAAACGTTTTGTGTAGTTTTAAGTGTGTAAATAGTGCTATGGTAGTGAAGGGTAGTATTGTTTACATACTGTGTTAGTGATTGTCCGTACGAAGAGACGGGTACGTCTCGAAACCGGTAGACATAAAAATCTCGGTAAGTGGTTATATACTAATATAACTAACTTTTTTGTAAAAAAATAAATAAGTTTAAAATAATCACTTAATCCAGCCTATGACGGATCGTAACCCCTGTAAATACCCATACTTCCATATTCGTCTTCGTGACATGTTGAAATGTCTTATTTTATCGTTAACTCAAACATGTGTATTGTAGAACCGCTCTACCGCATGGGCTTAAAGATTGGGTTATTATATATTGCGTATATTTATTATAAGCCAGAGTAAGATGTTTCCAGCTACAAATGTGGAGTTTAATTGGAGTTATCGGATGATTATCTTGCATAATGCGGTTAGACTACATCATTTGTGTATAGTATACATCGTGTATTGTGATATGCTCAACTCATTGTTTCTTGCTGTGTTACCTTGTAATTAAGTTGGGTTTATTTGGATCTGTAATAACAATAAAAGTTTTTTCAATAGATGGATAAAGTGAAAGTAATTTGTCATGGCTTCTAGCGGTAGAGGTAGATTCTCCAATATTCCAGGTAATTTACACCACTTGACCTTATCTTGGATATGGATTGCCACAGGAACCTGGAAAAAATAGGCACTTTTTGTCACTTACGTTAGGTTAGGTTGGTAATAATTTTAAAAAATCATCGTAATTGAGTTAAATTTGACCTTGACATTCGGAATATGAGAAGCGTACAATCGTTGGATTCAATTTAAAAAATAAACAACTCAATAAGCTCACCGTAAAGTCTTTGAAATGCCCAATGTAATATCAAAAAATCAACGTTGAAAGCCATTACTTTATATTATTTTTGACATCTTATCTAAGATGAAGAAGAATATGGAAGTCTGGACATATACGGGGCTGACGACCGTCATAGGCTGGTTTAAGTGATCACTTTACACACGTATAACATTTACCAATTCTACCCATTATTGACAACCACACTACTCAAATTCTTCGAAGTTCTATAGATATGAATTGTTCTTGAATCACTAGAACTTCACTAGAGACATCTATTGGTGAGATGAAAATTATTTTACTTTTTTTTTACCTTAAAGCCATTTTTTATTTCTCTTCTAACCCACATCCGTACATAGTGAAAAAACCGTTAAATCGATTTCCCGGTAAATCTGATAAATCTGAAAAATGTTTGCACTTGAAAATATGTTGAAAGTATGATACAACCAAGTATTGTTTTGATTAGAGGTGAGTAAGATTCGATCCTTTAGAAGATCCGAATCTTTCGTCGGACAAATCGCACCGACAAAGCCGGATATTTATTATTATGCACAATTATTATGAAAACTATTAAATAAAGGTTATCAAGGTATTTTACAAATGTTTTTAAGCCATAAGAAACATGCCATAAAAGTGAGATACTGTTATTCTATCACTGCGGACAACAAATATGTTCGGTGCTCAATGCGTGTTTCGACATTATAAGTACCATTGTGAAATACTTATGTTTTTATAATTTATATTTAATGTTCTACCTTTGTGATTTCCATTTTATATCTATTGTTCCGTGTCTGTCTGCTGTGCTGGTCGGGGTTGTGGGCGTCTGTGTACCGGCCAGCGTCGGGTCGGAATCGGATATAGCTGACTTATTGAACTAAACACTAATCCCTTTCACTGCCTACACTGGGATACTTCTAGAAATTTTGGTGATGGACTTACAATCTTGTATTTATTTAGATTGGCAGTGACAGATATATTGAAAGCTTTTAAATGTAAACTCACAGTAAAATCGGGATACAATTTTATATTTGTTCACATTTTCAATAAATTTCGCAACTTAGTTTAAAAACTAAAATGCTTAGCAAGAGCAGATCTGTCAGGAAGCCTAGATGCTTCTGTATCAGATCTGGATATGCGGTGAGACAGCTTTCAATATATGTCCATTTTATAATTAAAATATAACTTTGTATTAAAATCACTGTAAATATTTTATTTTAACTCAGTTTTAAGGTCTACCGGTTTCGAAGCTAACTGCTTCTTTATCAAGACTCATTAACACTAAAACACTATCTGCTTTGAAAAAAATACTAAATATTATGGCCGTTAGGCAAAAGAGCTTGGGTAGATCTCAAGTGGCTTTATTTTATGTGTTGATTAACAGTCACAGTCAAAAGGGATCAGGGATGTTGAGTAATTGGAAACATGTTTAATAACGGACTTTTAGAAAAATCGTTTACTCGTGTATTTATTAGTTGTAAATTATTTTTAATTGCTTTTTAAGTTTCTAATATTTCTACGTAATCTAATTAAGGTCCTCTCTTGCATGTGTGAAATACATTTAGACCGTTATTTTTATCAAATGTGTGATTACTTTTGTTTTAATAACATTTTTTCAAGTGTCCCGGATAATCCGGTTCAGGACAACCCGACCCCGGAAAATCGGAAGTGTACTGTATATATTTACATTTATAAATATAATATTTGATTCGTCCATGTGCCTCTACGACACAGACATTCAGATCTCAGTCATAATTTGTTTTATATCATATACCTCCGGATTAGCCGATACTGAATTAATGCGTAGCCATATTTAAACATGTACGAAACAGGGGGGCGTAACAGACCCCCACCGACATAGCCAATATGGGGTATGCTTTTGCCTGTTGATCTAGTATTCTGGTTATGTAAGTAGTCTACTAGGTGTGTAAATAGTCCACAACATCAGAAGCTGCACCGACTGCGCGTAGCACTGGTCGCGTGTTGCCTTCACGCGTTATCACTCCAGCAATAAATCTGATAATACTAGTGCAACTCCCAACTGTCTGCTGCTCGCTGTCCAATGCCCGTGTTCGGTTCATTAACATAAGCGATGACTAGAAATGACCAGTGGCTAGATACAACTAACTTACTAACCATCACGCCGCTTCTCCGCAGAGGTAGGCAAAGAGAATAGACCACCACAACACTCTGTCTTTGCAAACAGGTCATATTATTTTTTGACATCCCATCAAAGATGAAGAAGAATATGGAAGTCTGGGCATTTACGGGGCTGACGACCGTCATAGGCTGGTTTAAGTGATCACTTTACACACGTGTAACATTCACCAATTCTACCCATTATAATATGAAAATTAACTTCTATAATTGGAGATAATCCAGATTTGTGAACAAGTATTTGGACACACTCAAAATGTTGTAAACAAACAGGGATTACAACATGTGTGTTGGTTTAATAAAATGCCATATCTTAGATAGATGTGCCGTAAAAAGATGTAAGATAGATGTTCAAATGGTGAAATAAAGAAAAAATATTAGGCTGAGATAAGCGTTGTAAAAAAACTTTATAAAGGTGTATTAAGATGGTTTGGGAATGCGAATCGAATGAGTAAAGAAAGGATAGTAAAAAAAATATGTGACGAATGTAGTAGGTATCTTGGTCACAACTGTCGTCAAGAAAAGGTGATTCAGTTGGCTTGGCCATGTACTCCGCATGCCTCCTGAGAGCCGCAATCAAGCTTGCCTCTTTAACAAGGCATCAGGTTCGCGCCGCCCAGGACGACCACTACTGACAATTCGTCGGCAGTTCTCGTCAGAACTTCGGGACGCGGATCTGACTTGGGAGGATGCAAGGGAGCTGGCAGCCGACAGAAAAGCCTGGAGACAGTTTGTGGACTCCATATGCTCCACCTAGGGAGCGGATATGGTTTAATAATTAATAGTAGTAGGTAATAGAAGCAGGGTATGTACGAGTATAAGGTGACGCTTTATTTTCTCTGCATACCCTTGCGGGGAAGCGGTTTTTTTTCTATGGACAAAGGGTATATTTGGCCAGTAAAATTATTGAAGTAACAATTTCAATTTTTTTTTATAAAAGTTGGTATTTTTTTTCTTCGAAGATTTTTTTAAATAATCATGATTTTAAAAATTTGTTTTTTGAGATTTTAATTAATTTCAAATAATAAGTATTTATTTCCTAGTTGCATTCGGGACAGTTCTATTGTTGGAAAGGCCAGATATATAAATATATCAGACAAAACAAATCACGAAAAGTAAAACATGGAAAAATATTTATATTTTTACCATAATTTAATTTAATATATTCATTTACAACAATAAAAATATTTCACAAGGTGTGCTATCGTCACACTAAATGTGCCAAACAGGTTTCCCACTTAAATGGAGACAATCAAATTTAAAATTATTGTATAATTTACCTACATCAACGTTCCACGTTAATTGAGACTCCAAACAGCAAAATTAATGTTACCCGAATGATTTTTTATGGGCGGCTTTTCGAGATAATAGTCAATGAAAACGTCTTATTAATTATTATTTTAGATATTGTTATCTGAAATGAATATTTAAAAAAAACTATTAATATTGTTGTTAATATGGTGGTCCTAGGGAATCTTGGATTATTTTTATGAGTAAATGTTTCTGCAACATTTTGAGTGTGTCCAAATACTTGTTCACAAATCTGGATTATCTCCAATTATAGGAGTTATTTTTTATATTATTTTTTGACATCTCATCAAATATGAAGAAGAATATGGAAGTCTGATCACTTTACACACGTGTAACATTCACCAATTCTACCCATTATTGACTGAAACTTTGTTCTTGAATCACTAGAACTTCACTAGAGACTTCTATTGGTGAGATGAAAAGAAGCTTTTTATTGAAAAGAAACTCTTTTATTGGTATGAATATGGAAGTCTGATCACTTTACACACGTGTAACATTCACCAATTCTACCCATTATTGACTGAAACTTTGTTCTTGAATCACTAGAACTTCACTAGAGACTTCTATTGGTGAGATGAAAAGAAGCTTTTTATTGAAAAGAAACTCTTTTATTGGTATGTGAAATCCGAATCCTTGATTACAATCACATACATGAGAAACGTCAGAAAATATTATTTTATTTAGCTTCTCAGGTAATATTTTGGACTTTGATCAATAGAATACTTATTCAGTATTATGAAACAAAAATTAGAACCCGAAAATATGAAAAATTGAAAAAGTGGCACTCAAAAAACTAAAAAAAAGGCGTAGATGTTCGGGAAATTCATAAAAGTGGAAATATCTGTAAAACTAAGGCACTTTTACTGAGGTCATATTTTTATTTTATGGTGAGTCATAAGCTGGACTATGTATTGTATATATATAAATATATATATATATACATATATATATATATATATATATATATATATATATATATATATATATATATATATATATATATATATATATATATATATATATATTTATATATATATATAGATTTATATTATCCACTGACACTTCGTGATGGAATTGCATTATTAATTTATTATTAGATTAAAACCAATATTTTTAGCTTTTCCACTTTTTTATTTGACCAGCGACCGGGTTTCGTCGTTACCGACATCATCAGACTGGTCGATGTCTGATGTACAGCTTGATGATGTCGGTATCATGCTTGATGACGTGGTCCCAGTCTGATGATGTCGGTAACGACGAAACCCGGTCGCTGGTCAAATAAAAAAGTGGAAAAGCTAAAAATATTGGTTTTAATCTAATAATAAATTATATATATATATATTGTAAGTAATACCTCGTTACTGTCACCATCTAAGTCAAATCAAAATCAAACGTTTAATCTGTTAGGAAACATAGCTCAATTCGTAACTTCTTTTTTCCACACCTCTTGTTCCAAACATTGGCTGGCACATGTCAATCTGGATTTAACTTAGAGATGTAGAGATGGAAGAATCAGATAACAAGAAATAAACCGATTTTTCGATTCGATAAACATCCAAAAAATATCTCGAATATCCTGATTAAACGCTGTATTACAAATCGGATTATCGGCTTTAATACTAGAGACTTAATTTAGTTTTGATGATATAATAATTTAATTTTTAAATGACACGAAATTATTTATAATCACTTACGTCGAAATTTCCTATCTACGTGGCTTGATACCAAATGAATATCAAATCGAAAGGGCTAAATTGATCCTTGAAAATTAATGCAGTCTTATAAAGAAAAAAAATACACCAGTATTTAGAAAATAAAAATGGAAAAAAGTTTTTTTTGTACAGTACGTTCATATTCATTAGTGAGCTTATTTCTTTGAAGCAATATCTTTCTACCAACTAAACACATTTTTTTGTCAGCCTTCTTAGAGTAATGGTTAGCACGTACATAAAAATTACGTTCATTTAATCCATGTAATTAAATTTAAAACGTTGATTTGCCTTTAAAAAACAATAGACCACTCGGTAAATATCGTAGTAGATTTATAAAATTATTTAATAATAAGTGAAGCATTGTGAATTGGGTAAAGCTGGCAATTAAAAAAATAGTAGTCTATTCGATGAAGATTGTGATAGGTTTTAAAAATTATTAAATTATAAACCTAAATGAAGCACTGTGAATCGGGTAAAGCCGGCCTTTAAAAAACAGTAGTCCACTCGGTTGAGATTGTTATAGGTCTTTTAAATTATTTATTAATATACGTAAATAAAGTACTGTGAATCGGGTGAAGCCAGCCTTTAAAAAACAGTAGTCCACCCGGTGGAGATTGTAGTAGACCTTTTGAATAATTTATGAATAAGTGAAGCATTGTGAATTGGGTAAAGCCAGCCCATCCGGTCACATTAGCAGGCGTAAGGAAACGAGAAGGGATATTTGATGTCGCAAGGAATTAATCATTTTCTGACAGCGGGCTTGTTTGTTCAGGCCGACATACCGGTTTTCTTGACACAATGCGTCTACGTCCATTTGAATAACATTATTGATTAATATGAGTAGCTAAACTGGCAGTACACAACGGAGTCTTGGTTCCAACTCTAATTCCTCTCCATTCCTTCTCCTTCCTGCTAAATCTATAATTTTATATCATACCCTTTTTTTAATCTCTGAATGTTTTTTAATAGTTTTATAACATAAATGTGGAATTGTTTAATTGGCTTTTTTTTAACGTAACTATTTTTGTTAATGTAATGTAATGTTCATTATTGTTTATGTAACTATTGTTTATTGTATCATTTTTTATATGCAAGCTGTACAATTCCCGAACAAATAAAAAAAAAAGTATGGAAGTGAGACATGAAGTTGGCAAAAGAAGGATGAAAGTAGACAAAATGCAGTCGAAATGCGATCTCTCTGAAGAATGTGCGACAAAACGATGTATGATAGATGTTCGAATAGTGAAATAAGGAATGAATGCAAAGCTGAGATAAGCATTATCGATAAAATTAAGAAAGGTGTGTTGAGATGGTTTGGACATGTGGAGCGAATGAGTGAGGAAAGAACGGTAAAACATATTTATGAGGCGAATGTAATTGGAAAAAGGAGCAGAGGAAGACCGAGAAAAACATGGCACGATCAGGTATGCCAAATACTTGAAAGTGGTCAGGTTAGGAGTCGTAATAATCGGCGGGTATGTATATGAGGAGATCCATGAGCGTGGAAGAGGCGAAGAATGTTTGCAAAGACAGAGTGGTGTGGCGTTCTATTCTCTCTCCCTACCCCTGCGGGGAAGCGGCGTGATGGTTAGTTAGTTAGTTAGTTTAATGTTAGTAAAATATTATTAAAAAGCGTTAATGCTGCCAAAAAAAAATATTTATTTATTTTTATTTCATCATACGCATTAGGTACTCGTAGGTATTACAAATAACAAATTGCAATTAAAAATTAAAATAGATTTTTTCATGCATCTCCCGGTAAGTAAAATAATCCAGATTCGGATCTTGCATACAGATAACAGGGTCTCTGCTAAATTAAAGATTTCTTAATCCAATCATAAATGGCTGTGAAATATATGACTTCCGAAATTTGAGTAGTGTGGTTATCATGGGTAGAACGGTGAATGTTACACGTAAAGCAATCATCTAACCAGTCTATGACAAGTCCTGAAAATACCCAGAACCATTTTCTTCTTCATCTATGTTAAGATGTAAAATAACTCCTAAGTGTAGAAATCAAGATTTATGAACAAATATTTGGAGGGATTAAAAAAAATAAGAACTTTGTAAATTTATATTTTCATTTGACTTTATTCAAAATTATTTTATTGTTCAAATTATCCGACTGGATTATTGAGATTGATGTCTTTTACTACGATATCTGATTGATATTCGATCGAGAAGATTTAATATCCAATATCCAATATCCAATATCCTCAATTTCGTAACCGCAGTAAGTAATATTTCCCTCTCAAATATTAATGCCTATCATTATTTTATCGAATAATCTAGAACTACTCGAATTAGATTTCTTGCTGAATTCTTTATTACGTTCAAGAAAATTGACCTCATAAATGTAAAATGCGATTACCAAGGTTCGTTCATTAGCATAATGTAATAAATTATATATGTTAGGTACTTTATAAAACTAAACAACTTTGTTTTAACCACTTTTTTTATTATTAGTACACTTTAATCTACCGGTTTTGACAAGAACCTTGTCATCATCAGGATTTATTAAATTCTAAAACATTGAAAACATTAAATTGCTCATAATTAATTACATTCCGTTACCAAAAGCTTCCACACACTCCGTAAAAATCCTAAATGTTTTTACGGATTGTGTGGAAACTTTTGGTAAGGGGATGTAATTAATTATGAGTATTTTAATGTTTTAGAAATTAATACACCCTGATGATGACAAGGTTTTTGTCGAAATCGGTAGTTTAAAGTGTACAAATAATAAAAAAAGTGGTTAAAACAAAGTTGTTTCATTTTATAAAGTTATATAGCATATCTGGCAACAGTCTAAGAGATGGAATACTAGGATAAGAAACATATACAAGATCTAAGAAGTCATTAGGTGGGGAAGAAAACGAAGGAGACAATAAAGAAGACAATGGTATGCGTTTGTGAGGAGAATGGAACCATCCAGATTCTCCCACATTGTATTGCACGGCCAACCCCAAGGTATATGTAATTTCCTATGCGTACCACTAATTGGGTAACACCTTTCTTAACTTATTCACGATTTTCTTTGAAATTTTTTCAATGTTGCTTTGAAACACGCGCGTCATTTAACCGTAACAGGATTTTTTTCTTGAAAAACAGTTTTTTCATGCCTTTTCAATTAAGCTGATTGCAATTCCCAATTCAATTGGCGTTTGCAATCACCATCAACAAAGCTCAGGGCCCATGGTTAGAATTGTGCGGTTTAGATCTACATGTGGATTGCTTCTCACACGGAGAAGTATGTGTTGCGTGTTCTAGCAGCGGCAAACCAGACGTCTGTCTGCACAGTCTATAAAAAAAAAAACAAAAATATTGTAAACCTACAACCATTGTAAAATAATTGTTGGGTAATATATCCAAAATAAAACACGGTTTTTTGGATTGAATTCTACATTTATTTATGTATAAATTAATACGTGACGCGTTTCGTCTTTTTAGGACATTATCAAACACTGACTAAAAATATTTACAAAATGTCCTTATCTACTAACAATATCAAACACTGACTAAAAATATTTACAAAATGTCCTTATATACTAACAATATCAAACACTGACTAAAAATATTTACAAAATGTCCTTATATACTAACAATATCAAACACTGACTAAAAATATTTACAAAATGTCCTTATATACTAACAATATCAAACACTGACTAAAAATATTTACAAAATGTCCTTATATACTAACAATAATAAGGACATTTTGTATTTAGGTAATATCTATCCATTTAGTTGCGAAACGATGCGGAATGCATCGAAACACGCATTACAATAGATTTTAAGAAATAGTGTATTTACTATGTAAAACATAAATTCTTCAGTTTTAGCAACCCACTTAAAATTATGAAGCGTTTCTTTGCCACTTCTTTGTATCTTTGGAAAAAGTTTTTTTCTTCATAATTTTAAATAAATTTGGGTGAAAGATCAGAGATAAGTCATTTTTCCAATGTCTTTCTTAAATTCCTCCCGCTATGGCGCATTTTCCCATGCAATTGAATGCAATATTGCAAATGTAAGTAAGTACCTTCATAGTGGAGTACGGATGACTTAGCTTATTAGAATAGCTTCATAGGAAGATGATATTGTGCATCCGAAATGAACGCTTTCAACCATAGTAAAACATTGAGAGAATCAACGAATACAGACACATTTTTCTATTGTTAAATTCACTTGAAAACTGTCAAAAGACATAGAAAGTAACATTTTAACGGGTTCTCTTTTATTTAATTGAACCTTACCGGCAATTATTATTTGAAAGTAATTTCATATATGAAAACACAAAAACGTTATCGTGTTCGGTATATTACTATTGTTTTGTCAATTATCTTAGATGATCCATCATATGCTACATGTTTACGAGAATATAATTGATTGAGTTAGAAAGTATAATAGTTTATGAGCAAAATATAATTAAGTAGAAAACACAACATTTGTATTTATTATTGTGATTTGAAATATAACATTCTATGCACACAATATTTTTTAAAAATGTTTCCCAAAACTTTATTTGGTTTATGTACTTATTTGCTAAGACATATTATACCATATTGTTTTTAGTTTAGTTGTAATATCGTGAACTAAACTAGCCTTCCTTACCACGATTTCATTCCACTTTTAAAATATAATGTAATCATTTAATTTATACCGTGATGGATTGTAATTATTTTATTAATTATTTTTTCCCTTTGTACATTATGTACAAGCACTATCTGCCCTCTAATTTGCTGACGTATTTCAAGAAGCTTTATTCGGTTCGAACTTTGATTAATTTTACTAGTATGTTTTTGGTTACAACATTTTGAGTGTGTCCATAAATAATATTTGTTCATAAATCTGCGTTCACTCAGGAATTATTTCAATTTTTTTTTTATATTTACGTTTTACATTAACCAGCCTACAAAAGGTCTTAAGCCCTGTAAATACCCAGAATTCCATATTCTTCTTTATAAATATAGACGTCTTGTCAAAAAATGTGTTCTTGCTTAGTTTGAAGATATTGTTTCCTAGCAATAATTCCGCCAATGTACATTTATTCTGCTTAAATATATATTCATATATTACTTACATGAAGGGAAGGTGATCACTCTTGCGCTTCAGGAACCAGTCCAGGGTAATGTTAAATAAATTTTAATAAGTTAATAAAAAAAAATCACTAATATTTATTTTCCCCCCCCTGGGAATCGAACCCGGGACCTCCAGCACGGTAGCTAAACACGCTGACCATTACACCACCGAGGCGGACAAAATATATACACATATATAAATATATATATATATATATATATATATATATAATATATATATATATATATATATATATATATATATATATATATATATATATATATATATATATATATATATATATATATATATATATATATATATATATATATATATATATATATATATATATATATATATATATATATATATATATATATATATATATATATATATATATATATATATATATATATATATATATATATATATATATATATATATATATATATATATATATATATATATATATATATATATATATATATATATATTATATTATATATATATATATATATATATATATATATATATATATATATATATATATATATATATATATATATATATATATATATTTATATACATATATATACATATATATATATATATATATATATATATATATATATATATATATATATATATATATTTATATATTTATATATTTATATATATATATACACAACTTTATTGATTAACAATTTTCATTGCTTTCAACCAAAAGAGGTAAAGTGTATGGTCTTGTTTGACGTGTTTCTGTGTTTTGGATCTTGTAGTTCTATAAACGTTGTGTCCATAAAGTATGTTAATCATGAGTTGTGTTCTTAGCTGGGAGGTGCTTTCTTGTATTATTATTTTAATTATTAAATTGTTAGTTTGAATTTATAAATACTCAATTAAGATTTATGAAATAAATGGTTTCTAGCAGGTTCAACAGTAATATTAACAAGCTGTGGAATTTATCTATCATCAGTAGAATAATGATGATAATATTACGTAAGCTTTCATTGAATGCTAATTATTTATCGTCACTCTACAAATATCAGGTTTCAGGATCTGTCCATAGATATCCAAGATGGCAGCCAGCAAAAAGAAATAATTAAAATGCAGTACTAGGATCGCAGAACCTCCACGTTTCTTGCATTGAGAGCAAATTGTTTTGATTTTATCATTGATTGGTAACAATTAATCACTATATATAAAGAATTACTTTTTTGTGGTAACAACAACCACAGATTCTTTGCATCCTCAAACTCATTAAACGCTACTAAGAAAAATAAATAATAATATTTATTAAGTTGTCATTTACTTCGAAAAAATCCATAATTTACTAGTATAAATAAATAGTCTCCCGTGGTTAGTGTCGCAGACTCTTTAGCCAGAATTTTTGGGTTTGAACCCACTCTACTATAATTTGATACATATTTTTAATAATGACCCACTTATTCTCACAGAAATAGTATGAAATTAAAGTATTTTTGTAAATAACAAAAACACAAATATTTTATATTTTTATTTCAATTACTATATTGTTTAACGAAATACAACTTATTACGGTCAAACTTTTATATTATAATACAACCATTTCATACGCATTTAAGAATCACTCTCACATAACACAAGAAAACACCTCTCAGCAAAGCATACAAATGAAAATTAACACGCTTTGTATTTTTTAAAGTATGATACCACAAAGTATTGTTTGGACTAGAATTGGGTAAGATCCGATCATTCAGAAGATCCGCATCAGTGAATCCGTTCTCTTTTACCGAAACAATGGATAAATCGCACAGATAAGGCGAGAGCATTTTTATCACAAATATTATGACGACTATGAAATAAAAAAAATGGTTATGGAGGTATTATACAAATATACTTAAACCTTAAACATGACTTATCCGAGTAAGTGAGATACTGTTCTCTATCACTGCGGACAACAAATTTGTTCGACCCTCAACACGTGTTTCGACATTATAAGTAATATTGTGAAATATTTTTTCAATGACTCAAGTATCCCGATAATCCGCTCCCCGGCTAACCCGACCCCGGAAAATCGAGATTGTACTGTAATTATAACATATTGCCCTTACAATTTCTTTGATTTTCAAAATCTTTCAGCAAAAATAATGAAAAGATATAGTAAAAATCATAACCATCGAAAATATTTTTTATAAAGAATTACATTTTATCAATATTATCGATAACACTACTTTTATTACCTTCCAATGTGTGTAGGTAGACGCATTTTGCTACCGTGTAAGAAGTCTAGGGTTCAAAACCCAGGGGTGTCAAAAGTAATATAAGTGATTTTTACTCTCATATTAATTTAATATCACCCCGGACTGGTACAAAAAGCAAATGACTGATTACCTTGCCTTCATGCAATTAACCATCAAGGCAGGCGCCATCGCGTAGTTGGGTAGACGCTCGACTGCGAAACTGGCGTCACGGGCTCAATTCCCGCCAAATACGAAATAAATTCAAGAAATATTTTTTCAATAGGTCTGGATGATAGTGATGTATTTTTTACATTTACCTGCCCAATCCTTATTATCCTACCTGCTGACAATTCTCTAAAGTCGAGCCTTTGCTTAAATAAAATAAAAAATAAACTTGATGGAGATGCAGTGCCTTATGCACCATTGGATGCGGACGAGGGTAAGATGAAGAATGATTTTCAAATATTTTTTCACAAGTAATAATAAAAAAAAACAAAATTATAATAAACTTTTTTTTAGAATTTGATTTTATCAATGTAATCGATTTTAAGACCAGACTTAGTATCAAAAAATAAAAATTCGCACACCATTGTAAAGGTTTTGAGATAGTTATAAGATGGTTATCAAATCGTGAACCAAAGGGTAATAAAATTTTATTAGCAAATCAAGAATCATTCTTTGCAGTAAAAATCAAGAAATATCCACAAAAAACAAGAACAACAATTCCCAGCATTGTCCGGATTGCGTTGTAAAAAAAATCATGCACTTTTTCTGATCGCGCCATCTTAATCGATCGATGATAAAACGTTTATCATAATGATAGATCGGCTATGGCGTTATAACCGACACTAGGGAACTACCCACGGGCAGGAGTAGCCTGCAGTCGCAATGAAATATTAATTTATATTTCTTAAATACTTACATAAAACACTGATTTTTAGAGTCTGCTAAGTTGTATTTCTTTTTTTTTATTCATTTAATATATTTGCATTTTTATTTATAACATAATACATTTGAATCATTTATACATATGGAGAACTTTTATATTTCGATTCGCTGTGCCTCTCCATAAAAGAGACTGTGCTCTTGTGCTTAAAAATTAAATTAAAATAAATTAAATTCATTCAATACATTAATTGATTCTGCAGTCACTTTGTGGTAAAATCTTTCCATTTTTAATTTAAGTTTTATGTAGTAAAAACCACTATTTCTTAAAATCTTTATGACTTCACTTTAAGAGTTCCCTGATTCTTGTTATGTATTTTATTTCTTAAAATCTATTGTGACACGTATTTCGATGCATTACGCATCATTTTCAAACACCGTATGTGAAGATGATTCTATGTTTTAGAGTTGGGTCCTTGGGATGTTGAAGTTTGAAGAAGGGGTAGGATCTGTTTCTCATTTGTATTTGTTTATTGAATTATTATTGTAATTATTTATTTCTTATCAGTAGTACAAATAACATCATGTTAAAATAATAAAAAATGGATAGATTTTCCCACAAAGTGACTGCCGAATCAATAAATGAATTTACAAAATTCTAACTAGAGTCGATAAAGCATCTTGAAAATCTAGCGGTAGATGTAGATAAAACATCTTGAAAATCTAGCGGTAGATGTAGAAGCTTCTCTTTGCCATACAAAAAATAATAATCTACCCAAACACACAGATTCTCACAAATTTTATTGTTATGTGTTTTAAATAATATAATACAATCTAGTAGACTCTAAAAATCAGTGTTTGATTTTAATATTTAAATTATATAAATTAAAATGGATTTGTACAAATTAAACGCCAAATCTATAAATCAATGAGAGATTATATTTTACTCGGAACAGTGTCACAGAGTGCATTCTATGTCAGAACGAATTAAAAAACGATGGAATGCAGGACTTAGTTGCAGCGATTGCCTATTAAGATGCAATCCCATTTGCCAGAGAGCCTGTGAAGTCATGCAACACACGGCAGATGAAGAAAACGTTTCCACTTAGCAAAAAAACGACGTTTTGCAATGACAGAATATGGAGTCGGCGCAGTGGCGAGATGAAAATATATATCGACCATAGATAACGAAACATTTTGCAGTGGAGTTTTTATTTTTAATTTTACAACAGAACGATTTATAAAAAAAAACATTTTATTTAAAATCACTAGTGTTGAAACTCACGTATATAATTTTATAATTTTTTTTACCAAATGTTTTTTTTCAAAACATATTACATACATAAGTCATATATATAATATTCCCGATGAGTAATTTCTGTTTCTCATTTTGGGACATGGGATAAAGGTTAACAAGACTGGAACACAAATAGTAAAGTAACAAAAAAATATTAAAAATAAAAATAACCAAAACTAATACATGGCAAAAATAAAAACAATAAACAGGTATAATAAATAGGCGTAAGAAGCATATTTGAAAGAAATAAATCAGGTTACCTTACTAAATTTGTCCGCTTCCGTGGTGTAATGGTTAGCGTGTTTAGCTACCGTGCTGGACGTCCCGGGTCCGAATCTCGAGGGGGGGGTGAAAAAAATATTATTTATTGTACACTCTAATATTTATTTGATATTACCCTGGACTGGTCCCTGAAGCGCAGGAGTGATCACCTTGCCTCCATGTAAGTAACGATTAAGATAACACTGCATTAATACCATGCAGTGCCCTATGCGCCATTGGGTGAGAGTAAGTGTTTGAAGAAGAAATTTGGACATATTCCTTTAGGAAAAACAAGTACGTTTGGATATATGTACATATGTATGCATATAAAATTTAAAAAAAATTAAAATCAATGTTATTGGTCGACAGTAATGTTGAATTCCTAATAATTATTATTTTGAGAAGATATTTTACGAAATTTGACCTTTATTTGAGAAATTCCTCATTAAATTTGAGAAATTTCTCATAAAGTTTGCGCAAGCTCTTGAGAAATAATTTTATGAAGTTTTCCGCTTATTCTATTATTTGCTTATGAATAGCTTATTCGATTACGATTATGGACAAAAAGTTATCTTGTGGTTTTTGTATCGGTATCAGGTTTTCTCGGAGTTAGTTACGCGCATCAAAGTTATTATATTCCAATCGACCAGAGCCAACCTCAGATTGATGAGTATATGCATGAATACATTTCATATACGACTGATAGAGATTTATGGATTTGCCATGTGAGATACTGATTTTCAATTTTTGAACACTTGTGTGTAAGATTGAAAAAAGTCCGATAAATTTGATTTTTAATGATGTCTAAGGCGTGGTAGTTTTTTTTTCTGACCGAGCTAGCAGGTAATACGAAAAAACATTCCCTATGGGTAAAACCGTTAAATAGTTATTTATTATATTTATATCTTTGTGCAACTCAATTATTTAAATTACAAAATCAGTAAATTACGTCAGCAAATCATTAATTTATAATGCGAGTATATTTTGCATATTATGTCTTATCTTTATTTCGCGGTGAGAGTTGCATTAAAATAGTTGCTATTTTTTATCTCGAAGGTTACGTTCTTCGATTATATCAGTCTTAAAATTATGAGAGATTAGTCGTCTGTAGCTAAGCTATATAAAAAAATTATATACTTAGGAAAGCTCTCCGTATTTAATTTTGTGATGAAAAACCACAGAATATTCGTCAAGGAAACCGGATGTTCAGTGGTCTTAAAGTGAACACACGAACACTTGTATACATGAAGTATTTTGTTATCTGACATGATTGCAAGATTGGCAAATCAATCCTAGGTTACATTTTGTGTATGTTAAGGACATTGTTAAATTTGTGGTATGATAATATAACACTCTCCTTATCATTCATCGTTCGATTTATGTATAACACAAAGTGAACGAAGAATGATAAGGAGAATGTTAAAGCCTAGGTTTTTGGGATGGTCTAGGAAACGCAAGTATGGACTGTAATGTGAGGCAGCTAGGGGCCTCCCGCGTCATGCCCGGCCCAGTATGCTGCTGCCTGACGAGGCGTGTGTTGTGTTCACCCACAGCCCCTATGTAACTAGTGACTAGGAGACAGCGTGGACTGAGCTTGTTGTGTGTTGCAGGACTGTAATGTAGGGCAGCTAGGGGCCTCCCGCGCCCAGTATGCTGCTGCCTGACGAGGCGTGTGTTGTGTTCACCCACAGCCCCTATATAACTAGTGGCTAGAAGACAGTGTGGACTGAGCTTGTTGTGTGTTGCAGGACTGTAATGTGGGGCAGCTAGGGGCCTCCCGCGCCATGCCCGGCCCAGTATGCTGCTGCCTGACGAGACGTATGAGCAGTTCGCCCACAGCTCTCGCCAGCTCCTGGGGTTGCTCAGGGACTACGACGAATTCCTCGCCAGGCACAGCATTCGTCCCGAGTTCTTCTGTCGCTACAAGGAAAAAATGTTGCTACAAAAAGCACTCAGGTACAGATAGTATTTTTTTATACCTATACGTACTGCGTGATTTTTTTCGGATATCTATTTTTACTTTAAAGATGAAGGTATTACTATTAATTTATTAAGAAAGAGTCTAGGGATTGAGGTTGAAGAGAGACTTTTAAGACATTGTGGATAGATTACTGCATGATATTTATATTTCAGATGAATTTGTTGATTGACGTCTCAATCTTCGATTGGCCACAACTGCCATGGGTAAAAAATCTTTAATTTTCAACTCAATTCAAACCATTATCCGCACCCCACTGGTGCATAGGGTACTGTATTATATAAATACAGTGTTGTCTTGATCGTTAACACGAAGGAAACGTGATCAGCCCTCCGCTACAGATACCAGTCCAGGGTAATATTGAATAAATATTAGTTTTAAAAATCTTACCAGCTGACAATAAACTCACTTTATTTGGTAAGAGTGCCTTTGCTGTTACGGTAGGCATGGAATATCTTTTCATCAGTATCTATCAGTAGTTGTAAACGGTGAGAGTGAGATTATCTTATTATAGAAAAAAACTAAAAACTCATGCGTTAGCTAAATTATTTCTACAATTTCCTATACTCCAATTTATTCACAATTAGGTAATATTTTACGAAAATGGCACTATACTCGTACATAATATCCATTTTTAATTTTTTTATTACTATATCATTATTATTATTTTCATTTTCATTATTATTACAATTTTTATATAAAAGTTATTTTTATTCTTTATTATTATTATTATAGGGCGGCGGAGACGTCGGTACCTTGGAACAAAATACATCATCGTCGGCGCCGGGTCACCAGGTCCACCACTTCCGGTAAGTCATTTTACAAATGTCACAAAGTTAATGCCGATACCATTACTCAATCGTCCATTCTCCAGTAGCGACCACGTTGCTATTTATACAAAACCACCTTTATTACTGATTGACTCGCTACACCAACTCATTTCTCATCAATTCTCACCATAAACAGGTTCTTCAATAATGTATTATTCATTTTAATTACTGGAGAACTATCCCGGGATTTTCTTAATTCGATCTCGGGATTTGACAAATATATTTTTAATATTGAGGTTTTGATGACCATGTTGCTATTTACAAAAAAAAAACACCTTTATTGCTGATTGACTCGCTACACATACATTTTACTAAGGAACTATCCCGGGATTTTCTAAATCCGACTCGGGATATGAAAAGCACGAATTCAATATAAAGTTCAACATGGTCATCGAAACATGTTGCTATTTATATAAAACTACCTTTATTCCTAATTGACTCGCTACACCAACTCAATTCTTTTGTATTCTCACCAGAAACAGGTTGTTCAATAATGTATTATTCATACTAAATACTAGGGACCTATGACGGGATTTTCTAAATTTGATTTCGGGATTTGACAAGCACGAGTTAAATATGACGCTTTGATTCATAGCATTGACAGGCGCCGTGGTTTAGTTGGGGGCAGACGATTGACAGCGAAACTGGCGTCATGGGCTCGATTCCCGCCAGTTGCAAAATCAATACAAGAATCACAACACTATTTATCTTTTTACCATCCCTATCTTTATTATCCTACCCATAGACAAACGTCTAAAATAAAGGCGTTGCGATTCATTCCTTTAAAAAAACAATCGTTATTTTAGATATTTTTAAAATAAATTATTTTAATTGAAAAGAAAACGTATTCTTCTTTGACTATGAAATAAAATTGATTTATTTTTACGTTATTAACAAACAAAAAATCAAATCAAATCAGCAGATGGCTGTAAAATGTTTAATTAATACGTATAATTTCAAAGTATTAATCTTAGTCAACTTTTCATTTTTCTTTACTTAACGAGCGTGAGAAATACCGAAAAATCTTCATTTCGAAGTCAACAATAATGATCAGCTATTTTGCTCTCAACTTATTAATACACACACACCTTTGGGATCCCGGGATTTAGAATCCCGGGATGAATTCCCCTACTGACAAGTAACTTCGATAGATTTATGTAAAAAAGCTTTCTTCTAGGGCTGATGTTATTCCAACTTTGTACGCGCTTACCCACCTGGTTGTAATTATTGTGTTGTATTAAAATAACATAAGAAAATTAAACTAGTGGATAGATGGCTCTAATACAGGTTTTGAAAGAAAATCAACAGTGTTAAAAACACATTAACTTATAAAAAACAACTAATTGCCTTTTTAATTTCTAGTATTTCTATATAATCTAATTTAAGTCCTCTATTGCATGTGTGTAATACATTTAGACCTTTATTTGAATATTGCTTGGTAATTATCAGTTTTGATAAAGAAGTGGTTAGCTTCGAAGCCAGTAGACATTATAATTTAGTTCTCATATAATTATGTAAAGTGATTTTAAAACAAAGTTACATTTTAATTATAAAAAAAAAAGTTTGACTAATTCTTCGTATGGTATTATATTCCACTAAATACGTATTAAGATTAAACAGGTACCTACACGAACACCATATAACTTTTAAGTTTAACCAGTGTTTAAGCATTAACCTTGTGGAATAACATGATGCTTTGAATATAAAAGATAGAACACTTGTATAAGACCACTTTTTTGAGTTCATTTATGAAAACACAACTAATTTCGAGAAATATTCTCATCAACAGATAAAAATACAAACAGTTCATATTGTTACATCAATAGTTCTCGAAACTAGTATTTTTAAACTAAAAAAATAGTTCTATACTTGTTTTATTTTTATTTTAATTTAAACCATTATCATTATGTTGAGCCATATTACCAACAACAAAAAACATTCATACTTTTAGGATAAAAATATTTTTTGTGTTTTTATTGAAACAGAAACTACCTTTGTTGACTATTTTTATTACAATTAATAAAAAAAATTAACTGTAAGTTATCTTATGAAAAAAATTATTAAAATTATTGGATTTCTTGGAGGTAAACAATATCATTTTGTTATTTATTACCCTACGTATGTATATGAATATCATAAGTGTCTCAATTGAGATAAAAGATTTGTTATTACATATATACTAAAAGAGATGGAAGTCTGATTATCCCAGGACTCACTGATCACTTCACATACTTGTGTACCTACTCCACTGCAAATTACCATATCTATCAATATTAAATTCGTCAATTAATCAATCAATAAATAACATACCAAACGAATCTTACTACAATGCATACATATATATATATATATATATATATATATATATATATATATATATATATATATATATATATATATATATATATATATATATACATATATATATATATATATATATATATATATATATATATATATATATATATATATATATATATATATAAATATATATTTATATATATATATATATATATGTATATACATATATATAAATATATATATATATATATATATATATATATATATATATATATATATATATATATATACATACATATATATATATATATATATATATATATATATATATATATATATATATATATATATATATATATATATATATATATATATATATATATATATATATATATATATATATATATATATATATATATATATATATATATATATATATATATATATATATATATATATATATATATATATATATATATATATATATATATATATATATATATATATATATATATATATATATATATATATATATATATATATATATATATATATATATATATGTACATCTTGAAAAAAAATGCAATCCAATAATGGGCAGTTTCAATCAAAATAATTTTTTACACAGCAATTAGATTGAAAACCAATTATTCTTTTTCATTCCACTTTAAAAACAATTCGTTTTAAAAAGTGCTCGTAAAAAAAGCTCTATTAAGCTCTGCTGCCTTTTTATCGTGGAATGTTCATATGAAAGCATTTGAATATAACATTTGTACACTTGTTACACCGCCATTGATGATGAAATATCTAATTGTAGTAAACATGTCGTGAACAAAAGGTGTTTTCACACTTCCAAATTGGTCTGTGGCCCTCATCATTCATCACGTATGGAACACTGAGGCGCTCCCAAACCAATTTGATTGGATCGGAGAACGATCGATCCATTCTATTATTTTTTATTTATTTCACGGCGGCTTTGTTGTGGTCTTGATTGAAGTTTTTTCTTGGACATGTATAATATCAAGTACAGTGGCAGCAGGCGGCTCACAGTACGTTAGATTTCCGAAATTTTAACTACTACAGTATTATTTTAATCACTATATCTTACTTTTGTTTGGAGCCTTGTCCTTAATTTTTAATAATTTAATGTACTTATGCATATAGATTATGGTTGCCTGACAATGTATACATATTTATGTTTAAATGGTCAGAAAATGGTTTGTTCTTAGAAAGATTTTGAACAATTATTATTTTTTAATTCTTGGCACGGTTTTAACGAATAACCGCTGTTTTGAAATAATTTTTACCCCATAATCAAACAAATAAAAAGAGTGAAATAGTGATTGTTACACGTGTAATTTAAACCAGCCTATTCTAGGTCGTAAGCTCTGCAAATGCTCAGACTTCCATATTCTTTTTCACCTAAGTTGAGCTGTCAAAATTTTGAAAAATTACTCCTAAGTTGAGAAATCCCGACTTGTGAACAAGAATTTGGACACACTTAAAGTGTGACATATCTTGGTAGAGGTGCATTTTATGGTAAATAATAAAATAACAATAAATAGTTTTAAATTCATTTTGTCAGAAAAAAATTATGAAATCAAAATCATTCTGTCCTAGTCTGGTGATATCAGTAACGACAAAACCCGATCACTGGCCAAATAAAGTATATGCGAAAAAAACTATGTAATTGTTATTTTATTACATGAAATAAAAAGATTTTGTAAACCTATAGATGATTCTATTTCAGGTTAGAAATAGGTCTCCCCTTTCTCCTTAATTCATCCCATATTCTGTTTTTGTATTATCTGTATTTGATATCTCCCTGAGAAGATGATGTCTAGTTTAGATTACTTGTTTAAAAAATGCATTTGTAAGTTTTGTCACCATTTTCGTGTTTCCATACCACATTGTTCCTTTTTCAGTATTTGATTTAAATGTTTTCTCCCAGCAATCTCCTTTTTATATACGCTAAGACTTCTAGATGCCACAGAATTTATATCTTTAGTTTTTCTTGATTTGTAAAAAAACATCACGCATTCAATTCTAAATAAGCACCGCCAAGAATATGGTATGCGGTGATTAAAGAAAGCCTACGATAAAAGTTAAACTAACTGTTTTTCTTATTCGTTAATGATATATTATTTTAAAATTTATAACCATGAAATAAATAGTTGATACTTATTACCAAACTACGTCTCATTAGATATTATAACATTTTGAGTGTGTTCAAATACTTGTTCACAAATCTGGGTTTTCTCTACTAAGGAGTTATTTTAGATGTTTTTTGACATCTCAACATAGATGACGAAGAATATGAATTGAGAAATTGGTGAAGTATTTATTTTAGCTTACTCCGTTTGAACATATTATATTAAAGATATGTAAAGATGAACGATATATGTCACATATCAAGTTGAGACACCTTCAATATTTACATCTATCCGTAGGGTCAATAATCCAGTGTCTTATATAATAAATAATTTCAACATTGCTTAAAATGAATATTTGTAATTATTTAAATGTTTGTCCGCCTCCGTAGTGTACTGGTAAGCACGCTCGGCTACCGTACCATAGGTCCCGGGTTCGATTTCCAGGGGGGATTTAATAAATATAATGAGTGATTTTTCGCTTTTATATTTATTCAATATTACTCTGGACCGGTACCTGAAGAGGAGGGGTGTTTGCCTTTCCTTCACGTGTTAACGATCAAGATAACACTGCGTTTATATGATGTGCCATATGCACCATCGGGTGCGGATTAGGGTTAGAAAATTATTTAAATATAATCACTCTAGCTTACTTGGAGCCCTGAGTGATTGCTTTTTTGTGACGTGTCTGGGAATCGATCTTATATTACCAATTCACACGACAGTGCAGTAAAACGTTCGCCGTTGTCCGATTTTTAAGAGATTTTTAGTTTTCTTGATGTATGCTTATACTTCTATTGTAGATGAAGAAGAATATGGAAGTCTGGGTATTTAAAGGGTTTACTCAATCTCGGAACTCATATATTAACACCTCCTCTGCGATGGTGGGTCTGATCAGACCCACCATCGCGGAAAATTATTAATTACTTAATAGGTAATTTTTTTACGTCGTTTTCCTTCAGTGTAATCGTTCTTCAAACAATTACCTACAAATTGAGATATAAACAAAAATTATCGGACCAGATTCGAATGAGTTATTTAAAAAAAAAGAACAAATAAAAGATCAAAAATCATATTGAGTAAGGTCAGTTGTTCGCTATCAATGTGTTAGTGTGCCGTCTGCCGTGCCCTCGAACTCCCCAAAACAAAAGCAAACATTGTCAATCTTTGGCGATTGATTCTGTGTATTGTTTTTTTTACATTCGTTTTAAACTGGTTTATTTGTTTACTTGTATGAAAAATACTAAGGATCACGCTTAAAAAAGTGTAATTATTACATAAGTTGTTAATATTTTCATAAATTGATTCGGCAGTTACTTTTTGGTAAAATCTAACCATTTTTAATTTAAGTTTTACTTAGAAAATACCACAAATAGTGGTAATATATAGTATATAATAGATTTATGTATATATACAACACCGACATACACAAAGTTACTAACTTCAAAACTTCACAATAAACTGTTTTATGTTTGAACAATTTCTAGTTTTTAAAAAAAAAAATCTTTACGACACTTTACCACAATGAATGGCAGGAAAAAAATAAATATCTCATAACGAGATTGGACGACTTTTGGACAGTTCTAAAATTGAAAGAAAAGTGAGAAAGTAGTGTAGATGACAGTGATTTAGAATTCAAAAACCTTAGATACAGAATTTTAAAGTGAAACAGAAAACTTGGTTTTGTAAGAAATGTCAGTAAGTGATGAAGACATCGATTTTAACAAGAAAAGTAGCGATTGTCTTCTGATTTTTTGATAATAATTTACTTGTCAATATTAAAATTAAATTTGTTACCTATTATGTCTAACGAACTTGTATATAAAAATAATTTATACCCAAAAATTAGTTTTATTTAGTACCGTACAAAATTATATTCATAATTTCTAAGACCCGCAAATCTTTGTAAGAAATGGCGAACATTAAATGAATATTTACACCATTTTGGGCAATTCTGTTTATATTTTTCAATGAAAAATTTACCATTTTCACTGTATTTAAAATAAATTTTAATTGCATTATGGACAAAAATTTATCTTGAATTATGAACTCAAGTCAAAATCCCAGAATCATTTTGTGGTTTTTGGAACTAACCGCCACGTTTTATATTTGAAGATAACAAATAAAAGTTAAAAATTCTATCTTTTATGATGTTGACTTAAAATATAGTTAAAAAATTAAAAAATTATTTGAATTCAGTAAAAATAAACATGTTTACAAGCACTGCTTCATGCCGATCATGCCTCACGCGGATGCGACATGCTACGCGGTGGTAGTTAGCAGCTGCGCTCGGTCGAGTTCGCATGTAAAATGAAGCGCTTGGATAATTTAAATTCAAAACTATCAAAAACTTGAAAATTCTCATACAAAACTTATGACACATTATCCTATTGCTATGTAGCCTATTTTGATTAATATATAAAATATAAAAACCCGACAAAAAACGTCTAAAAGGCGATTTCTGTACTGGGTCAGATCAGACCCACCACCGCTGGGCGCGTTTTGTTTGAGGGCATCGCGCTTTAGGTGTTAAAGAGATATTCGCAAAGACAGAACGCGTTCGCCGGCCAACCGCCGAAGAGGTAATACATCTTTCTACGCACGATTTTTTTAAAGATTATTTTTTATTATTTTAAAGCACATATATTGCATTTTGGGCTTTGTTTTTTTAGAATATATGTATAATATAAAGAAAATGTGTTTTTACATTTTTTTAACTCCTTACCATTTAATAACTCTTTTCTTTTCAAAACCATATAAGTATTTCAAAGAAAAATATTTTTTTTAATACAAAAACGGTTTTTAAAGATAAAATCAATTACGTCAAACTTTAATTTATTTATTGATTTGGCGTTTAATTTGTAGAACTCCATTTAAATAGTAAACAATACATGAATACATAAACGTAAAATGTTACTTTGGTTTAGAAAAAATTAAGTTGAAACTTATCGAATACTGGGCCTTAATTCTTACGTTACTTCATGTGTGAGTTCGCATCAGGTAAAAAGCACTGTTTACTGAATAAAATTCTTGCATAGGTGCATAGAGCACCTGATAGAATTCTTGCAATGTTAAGTTCATCCGTCATATGTTCAGGTAATATTAAATAAATTTTAGAGTGAAAAAAACTTTTTATGTTTTGAAACCTCTAGAATGGTAGCAAAACGCAGTAACGACTAAACTATGGGTCGGTCAAAATTAGCAATATAATTTAGTTTTTGAAGATCGTTTTGTAGCTATGTGATTTTTGAGGATGTAACCTCATAATACTATTTTTTATTTCAATATAAAAATTAAACGTTTGTATAAGAAATACCATTTTTTTAGTTAATTAATGTCAACACGACTAGTTTCGAGAACTAAATATTTTCTTATCAACAGGTGAAAATTAAAACTGATAGCTGTATTGAAAATAGTTCGTATTTTCACCTATTGATGAGAGCATTAGTTCTCATCAACAAGTAATAATACAAAAATTACAGTTGTTAATTAGAGCACCTATTGATCTCAAAACTAGTCGTGTTTACATTAATCAACGTAAAAAGTGGTCGGATACTAGTGTTTTATTTATTCTTCCTCTTCAAACATTATCCGAACCCAATGGTGCATATGGGACTGTATCATATAAACGCAGTGTTATCTTGATCGTTAACACACGAAGGAAAGGTGATCAGCCCATTTATAAATTTATATCATGTTATTCCACAGTATAAATGTCAATATTATTAACTTTCTATTTTAAAAATAATTATTTTCTAGGAAAGTGAATTTATTTACTGTTACGTTTGTAAAATTACAATAAAAGCGGACACAACGTCGTATCTACAAATGTGGAGTTCCTCACTAAAACGTTACATTTCCAATTTAAATGATTTAAAGTAATCAGGAATTCTAGCTTGTAAAATTGTTACGTTTTGGTGAGATTTAATGATTTCATATTAGTTTAACACAGGATGTGTCACGTTTTGTCGCAACTTTAACTAAAATTTCGATAGAATACAGTTAACAGAAAAGATTTGCATTTGATTTAAAGGATTTTTTGTGCAATATTGGAAATGTAACTTTTTTGTGAGGACCTCCACATATGTATAACGTATTGTTATAAATCGTTCGGACGTGGGAAGTATCTTCGGCTATCTATAAATAGATATAATAAGATTGTTTTAGCAAATATAAATTCGCCAAAAAAGTGTTTAATGGCTCTTTGGGTATATAATTTAGGCGGTAAATTAAAAAGCCCGCGCTAAAAAAGAACTCAAAATGGCGGCGATAAACCGATGTAACGTACAGGGTATACTATAAATATTCATGATATTTTTTTATGTTTATTGATTGTTACGGAATAAGAGCGTGTTTTATTAATACTAAACTTTACCATAAAAATTGGATTAGTTGTAAATAAAATAGTGTTCATTAGATGTTGCTAATTAAATTCATTAGGATAATGTTTTTATAACTAGCTTGTGTGGATAATTCAGTCGTTAAAATAAGCCGATTATATTGATGATAAATTTTAACCATAATAAAATAATACGAGTATTGATTATATCCATTTCTTTACCGGTATATTTATATTGAAGCAGTATTTATACAGTTTATGTAGTTAGGAACTTTGTATTTTTGAATTACCTAACGTCCAAGTGACTCTGAAATCTAGTTACGGCTTATGCAACACCGTTTATCATGTCCCTACTCAGGCTTCAACTTTATAAGTTTCATAGCCTATGCCTACTTGTGAGTGGATTTACTCTTTATGTTTAAAGTTACTATAATTTCATGTAATTCATGAGTGAAAATTCCAAGCAAAAACACTCGCTATCTCGCTAGAGGCATGAGTTTAAGGAACTTTGTAAAGTCGAATCAAATATAGATTTCGAATCGAAAATATCAGCAAATTCGTTATTCGGTAACAATAACTGTTCTACCTTTAAGGGTATTTCAAAGACACGAATAAACATATTCGCCATAGTCTTTTAAAAAATTACCTACATACTTACCCCGATTCTGACCTCTTTATATAAGTAGGTACCTTGATTTGGATAAATAACGATTTTTTTTATCAAAATGTCAATTTCTAAGTAAAACAGATATTCAATCAATAGTATTTGTCATACGTAGGTTTTTAAAGCTTTTGATAATTAACTTTAACTGAAAATAGAGATTTATATTTTTCATTCTTTCTTTGACCATCACCATTCTTTGATGACCATCTTTCATCTCCATTTTTAATGACCATCTTTATGTGATGACCCAAATGGTGCAGAAACACCCCATTAGATTATTTTAAAGGGATGGGACGTAACCTCTTTCAATCGATTAGAAAACAGATTTTTTTATTTCATTAGATTCAATGCAGATTTGAGTATGTTCAACTTTTTTAAAAGATATTCAAATTGGAAACATAATGCGTGAAAGAAGGTATTCAGTTGACGAAAATTTATGAGAATATAGGGCATAAATATCAGATTAAGTAGTCTTATTTAGAAAATATGACAAGACGAATAAGGCAAGTGACAAGTTTTGATTGATAAAAGATTTTAAATTCATTGAATCTATTGTATTGTATTGTTTTTCAGGGATTAACCTGTATCGGGTTGTGGTCCCGTTGTTAGTGTCAAGGACTCTTGAGTAAGAGTTTCTGGGTTCGAACCCACTTTACCACAATTCGATACTTATTTTTAAGGCTAAGACTGACAGAAATAGTTTGAAATTATTTTTGTAAAACAATAAAAACAAGTTATTTATCTTTTTTAAAAAAAAACCTAATTAGTTTATTATTTACTACACATATGAACTATCATATAACATGGATAGATATTAACTTAATATGCTTTAAATCCTTGTACATAAAAGGCAAAGATATTTTTCTTAGACAACTAGTACATGTTTTTTTTTAAATCTTGTTTAAAGACGTGATTTTATTTGAATTTTACTCATTTATAAATTAAACAGAACATTAACATAAATACATTTACAATAATTAATAAAAAACAAAACAGGTAATTGTAATATTCCAATTACAAAAAGAATAAAATATAGCAAAAGTTAAGAAGATTAATAGGCACACTTAATTTAGTAATAATAATAATAATGAACCTTATCCGCACCCAAATGGTGCATAGGGCACAGCGTCATAAAAACACAGTGTTATCTTGATCGTTTACACATGAAGGAAAGCTGATCAGCCCTCCGCTTCAGGTATCATTCCAGGTTAATATTGAATAAATATTAAAGTGAAAAAAATCACATTATATTTATTTGACCCCCTTCGAACCCGGGACCTCCAGAACGGTAGACGAGCGTCCTGACCATTACACTACGGAGGCGGAATTTAGAGCTAAAGTAAAAATAATAATAAAAAACCTCAACTTATAATATGTACAAGTTGAAAAGAGATATAATGTAAAAATAAGTGATATAAGGCAACAGCAAATAAAAACAGTAAACACATAAAACAGAAAACATACGCAACATATACGTAGCCATTCATATATTGATACGTAGTATCAATATATTGATACGTAGCATCAATACATAAATATCTCCAAACCAACCGCTGTAAACAAACATTTGGACACACTGATGGTGATGATTTAATTGGTTTTTTAAATCCGATTGTCCATGTCTAAAATGCACTCAATCTGTTTATCTAGCATTTACGTTATCCGTTTTTGCAATTTTCTATTTTGTACTCTGTATGAGTAAACATTCTCGAGTATAAAGTATTCCCTCGCTAGCGCTAGAATTCCCGTCAAATCCCGTGAATTTGAAATGAGCGCGAGGAATATATTGCCCCATTCAGCAGTCAGCTGGCAATGTTCCCACCTGTTGAATGCTGAAAGGAAGGAAGGACCTGTGAATCTCTTATCTGGGAACGAACCCTAACTCAGATATTCTTGACTACTCTGTGCGCGGCGTAGAAACGCGGAGAATTCCGTTACCCGATACTAATCTCGCGATGTGTTCCCGCTATTAGTTTTTACATGCCAATTTCACGAACTTATACGTCAATGTAAAATACATGAAACAATATAAGTATTTTGAGATTAAAAAAAATAATTTAATGATGAATAAAAGATAAGTATGAATGCATTGAAACACGTGTCAAAATAGATTATAAGAAAAAGTAGTTTGTGTATTAATTTTTAAATAACACACAGATTTTTTGAGTCTACTAAGTTATATTTTACTGTAAAAAAAATAAAAATAAATATTGTGACAATTTAAAATTTAAACAGCTCCTACCTTTTGTTCACCCTTCAACGTCCGAAGACATAACTCTAAAATTTAGAATAAGCTTCACATACGGTGTTTGAAAACGATTTGAAACACGTGTCACAATAGATTTTAAGAAAAAGTGGTATTTACTAAGTAAAACTTTAATTAAAATTGTAAAGATTTTACCACAAAGTGACTGCCGAATCAATTAATGAAAATCTAAAAAACAAAATCATGAATATCTAGCAGTAGATGCAGAACGGCTGTCCAAACTCAAAACACAGTAAGGGACATTTTTTTTGTAGTACATTTTTTGCATTTTTGGACTAAGTAGATTCTACTTAATCCAAAAATGCAAAAAAAACGTATTGCAAAAAATGTCCCTTCCTGTGTTTTAAGTTTGGACAGCCGAGAAGCTTCTATTAGATAAACAAAAAATAATAATCTTCCCAAACATAACAATTTGTCACAAATTTTATATTTATGTATTTTAAATAATAAAATACAACTTAGTAGACTCAAAACATCTGTGTTTGAGTTAACAATCAAATCGTAAATTAAAATGGAGTTCTACAAATTAAAGGCCAAATCAATAAATAAAATAAAAAAGTTATAATAAATAAAAAGCAGTACTTATACCAAGTAAAGCATAAATTAAAACTGGACAGATATTACCAAAAAAGTAATAGCCGAATCAACAAATGAAAACATTTCTTCTTCTTTTAACCCTTATCCGTGCTCAAGGGTGCATAGTGCACTGCATCGTATTGAAGCAGTGTTACCTTGATCGTTAAACACACGAGGGAAAGGTGATAAAGTGTGTTTGTCAAACATGGGTTGAATGGTTAATGGTACACGTGTATGAAGTGATCACTTAAATCAGCCTATATTCTTCTTCATTTATGTTGAGATGTAAATATAAATAAAGATTATAACTAAACAAAAGGAATGTAGGAAATAATATATAATTTTATTGTATTTGAAAAAATACATCATTTTTATAATAACTGTTTTACGTAAATTTATTACATCTTCAATTAGAATGGATAACATGTAAATAATATCGTCGAGAGTCGTGAATCTTCATTTTACAGTTTTGATCAACAATGCGATAAGTTAAGTCAAAATGTAAAGAATGTTATATGTATTAACAACTTATAAATTTTATAGAAATTGGACTTCTTAATTAGGGGTGGCCAAGCTTTGGATCACTACGGGCGACTTGTTTTTTTTCTAAGTGAAACTTTCTAGACGACGATTCGATAATCGATAATCGGACGAGAATTAATGGTGAAATTTCTAGAACCCGTCACGTTTATAAGGTAAATTTCGTTACACGAGAGAGAAGAAAGATATGACGTAGAGAGAATGATAAAGATATCTATTCTGACGCCACGTGAGTGGAGCAAAAGAGAGCGACGAATACACACAATACAAAGCGATAAATTAAGATAGTGTCGCGCATGCGCGCGTTGTAGATGTATACGTCAGACGCTATATATGAATACTTGAGGTAACACGCGTTGTGGAAGTAATATTCATCATTGTGTTTTGATTATTTACGATTTTTTTTCGTTATCTCTAAAATATCGAATCACGGACATATGCCTCATGTTTAAATTCTCACAAACTATTTATATCAGTACCTACATATTAAGGTACAGTTTTTACGCGTGTTAAACCAGCCCAAGACATGTTGTTGGCCGTGTAAATTCCCAGACTTTTATACTCCTCTTCATTAGCATAAACAATTAAAGCGCCAATCAATGACAGCGTTAATATCGAATAAACTGATTTTGTTGTTGTTTATTTGTATTCCGAAACCAGTAGTCGTAAAGAAGAGTTTTTAAGTGGCATTACACAAAGTGAAGTAAAAATAATAAGGAGAGTATCATATTACCATACCACATAGTCAATAAGGTTAATGTCAATATGGTTTTAATAAAATACAAAAAATGTGATATAATTTTCATGTTTATTTTTTTACAAATTGTCTTCTTGATGTATCAGAGAACAAGCTGGAGAAACGATGTTGCATATTTACGACGAGCTATATTTCAATTTCTGTAATACTTTACATTCCACATATCTATCTTACATGTGAAATATAAAGTATTGCACATATCACTCACTCCTTTCAACAACGTCATAAAAAAAAGATTTTTCAGGAGTGTTTTTAAAGTTTAAAAATATTATAAAATGCATTAAAAATAATTATCAAGCCACTTATTGAACTTTTCACTGTGCAACAGATCTTTTAAGATAAAACCCGAATGTTTTTTCTCCATTTAAAAATTATTTAGTATGTTTAAAAAAATAATTAAACAATTCCTTTTCTTCAAAATGCAAAAACAACTCCTTCTGCCTAATAGCGGGTAAATATTAAGTTAAAAATATGCCGCTTTTGCTGGGATAGAGTACATTTTCTGGGCATTCCGAAAACATGCACAACTGAAAATTGACGATATTTGAACGTCATTTACGTTGTTGAAAGGGGTGAGCGATATTACATAGGCGGGTGACTAGAAACAGTTACGCGGTCGACCAGTTGCCCGCTGTTGACGCCTTGGCCACCCCTGTTCTATAAGAAGCTGATTTAAGAGCAACACAAATAGATTCAGATATCAATACTAATGTTCAGACCCGAACGAACACAGAATTCACATTCAAGCCAGCCAACACTTCGGTGTTAATCAAACGATTTACTGTCATCCATGTTGTGCTAACATATCAATTCGTAAAGTAGGTATGTACGTTGTAAATCTTAGAAGCTCTGAACTTGTTTTAAAAAGCTTTTTTTAAGTTTGAGCGCGGTGTATCGACCAATCGCATTTTTTTTATTGAGAACTTAATATTAATGAAGAAGAAATGCAATTCTTGGAATTTATAACGCCAAAAACCGGCCATAGGATGGTTTAAGTAACTTCACTTGAAATAACTCGCCGCTCTCTTTTGCTACATTCCCGTTACGTAGGAATGTAAAGCTCTCTTTCTCCTTTTCTCTACGTTATATCTTTCTTCCCTCGCATGTCATGAAACGTACCTTATAAACGTGACGAGTGAAATTCCACTCTTAATTCTCGTCCTATTTTTTTAATTACTAAAAAAAAGAGATATTTATTTTTTATTATTTACCAAAATACTTGAATTTCATACTATGTATTTCTTTTAGCCTAAGCGGCTCATTATTAAAATTTGGTATTAAATTATGGTAGAGTGGGGTCTAACCCAGAAACTCTGACTCAAAAATCCGCGACACTAACCTCGGGACCACAACTTGACACAATTATCGATTATCGAATCGCCTCATAAGTTTCAATTAAAAAGCAGATATTTTCAGACCTTTTGTTTTTAATGATGATTTTTAGTAATTTGTTTATACAGTTTATGGGAAATGATAAGCTATAAGGAAATACCTTTGTCTTAATTTTTTTAAAATTAGTATTGCTACTGGTCAATTTAACCTTTACGAATTCAAATTTTCGTTATTTTAATTAAAATCTAATGGTCATGTGTTTAACCACCATATTAACAATCTACTAATATTGGTGTATAACACCATAATAATAGTGCTTCGGTTATATATTATACGTTTAAATCTTTATATATCTCAGTAGTTCTAAACCTTTTTGAAGTGAGGGATCACTTTTGATCATAAAGAAAATTCGCGGCACACCAAAACTAATGATCCAAAAAATTTACAATGAAAATTTTTATTTAAAAGAAAACTGACAGTTATATTACAGACAAATAAGAAAGAACATTTCTTTAAAAAAATACATAAAAACAAAAATACTCCAATGAAACTTTTTGCGGCGAAAATTGCGTGTATTTAATGTGACACCTGAGCTTGTCGGCTTTTACAAATTATAGCGATACTAGGTCCAATATTTCATATAGCTACTGTCATTTCTTCTTATAAATTTCTAAACCATGGTTCACAAATCAAGACTCACAAATCATTTCAATGAAGCTACCGTTGACGGAGCACCCTCTGTATAAATTGCTACACATAACTCCATTGAAATTGAAAAAAATTCTAAGCATGGTGAAATAAAAAACAATCAAAGATATCAACCGCTGTTGTGAGGTGAGTGCACAAATCTTCTGTTTGCAAGGGTGCAGCCATCTTGTCATTATATTGGCAACTCAAATCGCACAGTAAATGGGCCAACATTCAATTTTGGCTTTCACAATATCGCGGAGCACCGGTTAAGGACCACTGATCTATCTACATAAATATAGACTCGGGTAAAAAGTCTACTGTTACGCTTGATGCAAGTCCACGTATAGTCTCAATTTCCAATAATAATATACAAACGGATATTTATGTGTTTTGAATCACCAATTTGAATTCATAACGATCACATTATAACCGGATATCAGAAATTGTCCCAGGTGTAATATAACGTTACACCGGGAATTAAATGTATAATAAAAGGGATATCAAATTATAGATCCGTTATTTATACGACTGTAACTGCATAATACGCCGTCTTGTCATTTTTCTGCAATATTATTACATGATTTTATAGAGGTTCCGTGCAAACACATGGTTTAAACCACGTTAGCTAATTTTATTTGAAATAAATTATTGCTGTATATAATGGTCATGATTTAAAATAAATAACCATAAATTTATGTGGAAATACATTTTTTTGACAATATATTTTCTAGGTTATATGATATGAAATATGAAAATGAAAATAATCATTTGAATATTTTCGTGTTTCAAATTTAGTATTTGACCAAACTTTTTAGTATAAATTCAACTGGAAAGATAAGGTCTAATAAGGTACGGTTGGAGAGATGAAAAATCTAATTCCTGTTGAAAAAAATACATAATTTTGTTTTCTTTTTTAAAATAATGTAATGGTGTAGGTATTTCATTCTTTTTTTACAAAAAAAATGTACTTCTTTTAATAAGTATATTTTTTTTTGCAGAAAAACAGCCTTATACTTTTCAAAAATCTCTCTTTTCAAATAGATAATACAAACATTTATACATAAACACATATACACACACCCACACATACATATATATATATATATATATATATATATATATATATATATATATATATATATATATATATATATTCGTCCGCCTATATATATATATATATATATATATATATATATATATATATATATATATATATATATTCGTCCGCCTCCGTAGTGTAATGGTCAGCACGCTCGGCTACCGTTCTGGAGGTCCCGGGTTCGATTCCCAAGGGGGGTAAAATAAATAAAAGTGATTTTTTCACTGTAATATTTATTCAATATCAACATGGACTGGTACCTGAAGCGGAGGGCTGATCACCTTTCCTTCATGTGTAAACGATCAAGATAACACTGCGTTTATATGACACAGTGCCCTATGCACCATTGGGGTGCGGATAAGGGTTTTATTATTATTTCTTTATTATTATTATTATATATATATATATATATATATATATATATATATATATATATATATATATATATATATATATATATATATATATATTACTTTAATGTGAACAAAATATGATTATTTTTATCACGAAAAGATAATCACAATATTCGCTAATGATAATTTTCAACAATGGGACATCCGTGGGAATATTCATACCTCATACCGAGACACTAATTATTATCTACCCACATGACCACCCACAGTAATATGACAGGACAGTAGTACTTCTTAAATACATATATACCTTTGTACGTACTTTTAATGTATAAACGGTGTTTAATTAATTTATTTATTAACTGTCAAATTTCCCCCAGTAAATTTATGGTGGTACCCGCCGTATGCCATCTTGTTGAAACCACAGCTCTGTCTCATCAATGACATTCAACAAAGGTACGAAGAAGTCAATAATCATAGTTCTGTAGCGCTCTCTATTGACCGTAACATTCGCGCCGGCATCGTCTTCAAAAAAATATCGGCCAATAATTCCATGTGCCCATAATGCACACCAAACAGTGACTTTAAATAAATGTTAGGGCGTCTCGACTAAAGCTTCTAGATTCTCTCAACTCTTAATTCAAGAATTTAGCTTATTGACATAGCCTCATCGGTGAAAAAAAATTTGCGTTGAAAAAGAGGATCACGCTAAATATGGTTTTCGGCCTATTACCGAACCTGCGACGCGCATAATGGTCATTCAAATTATTCATGGTAAAATGTCGAAACTTACTGACTACAAATCAACTATCAACTGTCAAATTGAGAGTCTGTAGGAACAATGTTGCCAGTTTAAAGACCAAACCTGTAAAAAAAAACACCTTTTATATACGAGTTTACCTTTATACGTATGTATACGCAAGTGAGACAATCGTAATCTTTTCTAATGTATTTTTTAATTACATTTTAACTCTACGTATACTGATCAAAATATTGTAAGCTTAAAGGTGTACTCTCAAACATACAGTTAGTACACGAACGGCTGCGCTAGATGCCGCACGTGCACAATTTTTGTTAAGAATATGTATTTGAATCTAGTGAATATTTTAAAAATAATTTCTTTACTCCTCTTTACTTTTCAAAATGATATATTTATTTCTAAGAGAAATATATAATATTGATGATTTTTTTAAAATGATTTTGAAGCTATGAAGAACATATTCCCGTAGAAAAGTTCTCACATACATTTCATAAAGGTCTCTGGTAATAAAAAACCTATTAAAGTAAAACCTGCTAACAATTTAGAAAATTCAGAAATATGTAATTTTTTTTTGCTCCTTAGTTTTTTTCTAATCACCTGTTGATGAAAATCGCTGTAGTTTTCGAAACGCATGTAATGGAAAGTGAAGGTCCTCACTTAAATGTTACATATCCAATATTGCACAAAAAATCCTTTAAAAGCAAATCTGTTCTGTTTACTGTATTCTATCGAAATCTTCTTTAAAGTTGCAACAAAACGTAACAATTTTACAATTCTTGATTATAATAACCTATATTTATTTAGTGCCCCCCTTGGGAATCGAACCCGGGACCTCCAGAACGGTAGCCGAGCGTGCTGACCATTACACTACGTAGGCGGACAAATAATGACAAAATGAGATGTCAAAATATAAATTTTATTTAGATTTTCGACATTTTGAAGTAGTCGCAGGTAGGTAAAAATCTCGTGGGAAAATGTATCGCTTCTAAAAGCACACCATGGTTTATGGTTTATCAAATTATGCATAATATATTGTACAAAGCCGTGTATCGCAACGAACAAACAACCTTATGCCGCGGGTATAAATAATTATATAAATTATATGCAACTAATAGTGTTTCGTAAACCGATGAAGGCGCCTTGTTCAGCGGGATATGATTTATATGCAAGTTCAGTGCTTGTTAATTTCTTCTCACATACTCTCGTATCTACGCGACCGTTCCCATCCTTCATTCCCCACATTATCATATCAAGGCTTCGCCGCGATCGTAACAAAAGAGTCAAGGAGATTGTATATCAAATTCATATGGGTACAATTTTATATGGAATTAAAAACTTATTATTAAAGTTAAAGATTTTTTTAAAAATAAAGTGTACAACAAAATACAATTTTTAAAATATTATGTCATGATATGTCTTCTTCTGTTAACCCATATCCGCACCCAATGGTGCATAGGGCACTGCATCGTCTATACGATCTGCTTCTAATGCGTCTAATGTTAATTCTCTGCGTCTAATGTTAATTATAAAAATATTTTTTTCAAATATTATGTAATTCAATATCAAAGTTTAGAAGTATTTTTTATATTAATAAAACAGCCTGTGAATGGTCTTTTTCACTTTGGCTTTATTGATAAACTGGGTTTCATCGTTCGCAAACGACAAAACCTGGTCTTTTCTTATTAAAAAAAGTGAGGAAAGCTGAAAATGTAATTCCAGCAACAAATATATCCATTTAGTTTATTTTTATTAATATATACGTTCATATACATACATCTTTAAATTCATTATCCTGACCCTTATCAGCACCCAATGGTGAATAGGGCACTGCATTGTTTTGACGTAGTGTTATCTTGATCGTTACTTATATGAAGGCAAGGTGATCACTCCTGCGCTTCAGTGACCAGTACGGGGTAATATGTAATAAATATAAAGTGTAAAATCATTTACATTTATAATCCTCCCCCCTGGGAATCGAACTCGGGACCTCCAGCACTCCTAAACACGCTGACCACTACACCACGGAGGCGGACAAAAATTCATACACATAATAATAATAAAAACACGAATAGCGGACCTATCAACCCACCTTACGTGTCTTGTCGGTAACTTGATTACAGTTAAGCTTTGTTGTACACTTCTTAGCTGTTTATGAAACATTGTATTATAATTTTAATTAAACATGTACATTGCCATAATTAAAATGTTCATCATTCTAATGCGTCTGCAAAGCTCATTATAAATAACAAATTAAGCCTTGTATAACGATCCGCAGGTAGCTTTGTAATATACGGAAAGAAAATTTTATGTAAATAGGGCCGTAAAGAGAGGCTTAATGCTGTGCGTTTGAGCTAGATCATATATCCGATTACCAGCTCTGACAAATAGAAATAAAAAATACATGTAAAAAAATACACTTTATTAGAGAGGTAGAAACGTTAAATTTAAAATGTTTTGTATATTTATAAGCTATTTTGTGTTATTTAAATATGCATTTTGTAAAAAAAAAAATAAAAAAAAAACACCTAGACATTACTGAATATACAAAATTCAACCATTCATATGATAAAGCTCTGTTGAACTTTAATTTTTAAATATTATTCAATATCAATTAAAATTTTGCCGATGTACTCATATTTGTAAACACGTGTTCATAAATATAATAATTGTTATCCGCCTCCGTAGCGTAATGGTCAGCACGCTCGGCTACCGTTCTAGAGGTACCGGGTTCGATTCCCAGGAGGGAGGGTTAAATAAATATGTTAAGTGATTTTTTTCACTCTAATATAATTCGATATTACCTTGGACTGGTACCCGTAGCAGAGGGCTGATCACCTTTCCTTCATGTGTTAACAATCAAGATAACACTGCGTTAATATCATGCAGTGCTCTATGCATTTTTGGGCTGCGGTTATAGGTTGATGAAGATATTTATAAGCCCTAACATTTTTTTAGATAAGTCATCTGTAAAAATTTACAAAATTTTAAAAAATCTCCAATTATAGGAGTCACTTTCATATTATATTTTGACGTCTCATCAAAGATGAAGAAGAATATGGAAGTCTGGGCATTTACGGGGCTGACGACCGTCATAGGCTGGTTTAAGTGATCACTTTACACACGTGTAATATTTCCCCATTCTACCCACTTTTGACAACCACACCACTCAAATTCTTGGAAGTTCTATATATATATATATTAACCAATTTCGAAACGTTGCTCTTGAATCACTAGAACTGAGATGTCAAAAAAAAGTGAAAAAAAACTCCTATAATTGGAGATAATCCAGATATGTGAACAAGTGTTTGGACACTCTCAAAATGTTGTAAATACATACTTAAGTATGTATTCCTAAAAGGCTACATGATATATATCAGGAATCGTCAGATCCGATATTTTTCTATTTAGTATTGTTAGGTTGTCAGCCCCCGCCATGCATAAAATCTCCACGATGGTAATCTACAATTTTATGGGGAAAACGTTTATGGAAGATACAAATCTACACGGGAACACGGTTATTTAAAACAATCGAGTGAATTCTTCGAGACTTGTGTAATCCAAATTATCCTAAACAAGCCAGTCATATTCACATAAAACAATTTGTTGGAGTAATTCCTAAGAAGTTGGGTAAATAATATGTGGAAAACTGTACTCTTATTCTGTTATGTAGTTCCTTTGCGAAACTTTGTACTTCCGTATTTATCTGCTTCCGTGTGAGCATTTTTGTTTGAATTAAATTGCACACAAGTACATATTAACGCCATTACAAGCATTTTTCCTAATCTTAGTACTTAAACAAGTTTTACTTAAATAAGTGATGTCAAGCGGCCAGACTATGGAATAAATAACTATTTGTGTGAATCTCGGAACCCAAAATGTTCATTGAATCATAATTTTATTTGGTTCCCTATATCTTTCCCACTCAACTCTTTACCTGACCCCGCTACCTTTTTTCACTATTTTCATTTTAACCACAATATAAACACAAAATACTAGCTGTATCGAGTCACGCGTTGCTGTGGCTCAGACTGATCAAATGGAAAAGAAAGGAAAAAGAAACACATATGTATTACGTTTCATTTACAATGCTTGTGGGTATAAAATATTTTATCAGCTGCCAAGAAACACGCTGTCCGCCATGAGCAATATTTAGTAATGCGTACTATGCTGTTGCTTTCAACACATGGCGCTGCCATTATGGTAGAAATGTTTTTACTTGTCACAGGTATAAATATATAAAAAGCACACATGTTCGAATGCTACGTTGTGTCTAAATTCCAAATTTAACAGACTTAAGATTTTGAATTAACGGTTATTAGGATACATTTTTATTTATATAGATAGATAAAAACACGCATTTATCTCAGTACAGTATAACATTTTACCAAAGTTTTGAAATCTTTTTATTTAAAATGATTTAGGAAACACTGGTTTTATTCATAATTTATTTTTCGTTTTATTTACATGGATTGTAATTTATTTATACATTGGCATTTAATTTGTACAAATTTAGTAGACCCAAAAAATCAGTTTTCGGTTAAGATTAAATACATAAATGGGATTGTAATTATTCACACTGTAAAAATAGCTCCTTCTTTTATGATTTATATACTTTTATGTAGGGTAAATGCCGGTAATTTGGGAGTATATGATTCTTGCCACATTACCGGCACCACCAAATAATGTAACTTTTGACGTCACCCAAACGTACAAACATCTCGGATACAAAAACCGCAATATTCCGGGAAATTACCTCATTAAAGATGTACATATGTAGATGGTCTTCTTAATTGGCTTTTTTTTTACAAACGAGTCTTAAGGTTAGTTTTTACGACCTTAGTTGTCCCATAGGAATATGGTTGTATAGAAATTGTGGTATGCAAGTACAACAGTAAGTACAGTATAATACAATGTCTAAATTAAGTTCAATAGGATTGATAAAACTATTGAATTTAATTTAGACCGTCATGTCAGTTGGACACTTACAAAAATATTGAATAACAGATACCCACATATTTAAAAAAAATGTATTTATTTAACTTCCACTCTACGAGTTAATTTAGCTCTAACAAACTATATTACCATATTATGGAAGTCTGGGCATTTATTTTCATCTCACCAATAGATGTCTTTAGTGAAGTTCTAGTGATTCAATAACAATGTTTCAAAATTGGTTCATTTATATTGAACTTCCAAGAAATCGAGTAGTGTAGTTGTCAATAATGGGTAGAATTGGTGAATGTTACACGTGTGTAATGTGATCACTTAAACCAGCCTATGACGGTCGTCAGTCCAGTAAATGCCCAGACTTCCAAATTCTTGTTCATCTTTGATAAGATGTCTAAAAATAATATGAGATGAATGTAGATCTGGGTGTAAATAAAGAGAGAATGGGGAAATTTAAAAACAGGTAGATGATTTTAAAGAGTGTCCAAATATGTTTTTTTTTCAAAGAAAGTCTGATAAAAAAAAGAAAGGAAAGTGAATGCTGGGAATGGTGCACTGTGTTCAGTTATAGCAAATAAAAACCTATCAGAGAAAGCTAAACTGGCAGTTCTCAACAGAGTCCTTGTTCCAACCCTAATGTTTGAAAGGGAAGCATGAAGATGGCAAAATAAGGTTGTTATAAGACTGAATGCAGTCGAAATGCAATCTCTCAGATGAATTTACAGCACAACAATGTATGATAGATGTTTGAATGTTGAAATAATGAAAGAAAGATTAACAAAAATAAAAAAGGGGTGTTGAGAAGGTATCGAACGAATAAGTGAAGAAAGAACGGTAAAACAAATTTACGATGCAAATGTAATTGGAAATAGAAGCAAGAAGATTAGGAAAATTAAACATGATCAAATATTTCCAATGCTTGAGTGTGGACTGGCAGGTATAGATGAGGAAAGACTTGATTATGGAAGAGGCGAAGATTGTTTGCGTTGAAGACAGATTGGTGTGGCGTTCTATTTTCGATAAGATGGTTAGTTCTTTTAACGGGCGTTTTAGAATGACAAATTTTCTCCTCTAAATACCCTATTCAAGTTTGTTTCAAAACGAATCCTCGCCAGTTTCTACCTACTCGATAATTGCTTAGAGAAATTAAACCATTTATTGTTGTGTAATTAGACTCGTATTCCATCAAGTAGCGTCTTCCTGTAATTCCAACAGTCCCTGAATACCCATGCCTATGGCTCGCTTGATAAATGAAGCAATTTCTTTAAACAATTTACTTCCTCGTTGAGATGATCAAAGAATACGATAAACATCTAATTTCAGTTTTTTTAAACTAATCATTGTGTACGGTAAAGGATACTATGCTTTTGTACCAGATTTGAGATACGTTTTATGTAATTATTATATTTTATTTATATTCTTACCCTTATCCGCACCTAAAGGTGTATAGGGCACTGCACGTATAGAAGCAGTGTTATCTTGATCGTTAAATACACGAAGGCAAGGTGATCAACCTTCAGGTACCAGTCCTGGGTAATATGAAATAAAATAAGACTGAAAATCATAAATCAATCTAACACAAATCACAAATCAATCTAATATTTATTTTGACCATCTTGGGAATTGAACCCGTGGCCTTCATCATAGTAGCTTATCGCTCTAACCACTACACTATGGAGGCGTACACAAGCATTAAAGTATATCATATTCATTGAAATTAAAAAAAAATAATTACAAAAAATAATTATCGTAGCTAATTTCATTTAAAACTTTGGTAACGGAACAGACAGATTTTCGGATCCATAAGAAGGTAGAAGAAGACGACGAAGCTTTAAACGATCGATTTCAAAAAGCCCATTAAATATCGACTTATTTTAAAGAACTCGCTCTTTCATTCTGTTTTTTAAATCGATCGCCATGTCTAAAAAAGGCATTTTGGTAAATTTTAAAAATATGAGTATCAGTACCAAGAAATTTGACTGAATAAGTCATTATTTGGATGAAATATTAAAAAAGGGTGGAAAAAAATAAGAAAAAAAGAAGTTTGGTTTATATAAATATTCACACGAATGGTGTATACATTTTAGATAATTATGAAAACCAGGTGTACTTCATGCAGAAAACTTAATTAAATTGATGCTGTGTAATAAATCACTTAATCTTTAGTGAATAAACGACTCAAACCTTTTTCGCAATGCATTTAAATATGTGTACACGTTTTTAATATTATATATGATCAGGGTTGCCCATATGTGGGTAATTCCCCAAACTGCGGGGAATGTGACTCGATGGGGGAATTCGTGAGGATTGGCACTATGCGGGGATTTTAACATTTTACCATTTATTAATAAAATAAAATAATAAAAAATGTTTCAAAGTATATTTTTGTGTGCTCTCTTTTTAGTATTATTTTTTATGTGTTCTACGTAATTGTTTACATTTTCATTTTTTAAACTCTATTTATGCTACAAAATAATAAGTAAAGTGTGTCAATTATTCTTTTTATGTAACTAAATATATATTAGGAATTTTCAGGCTGTACTTTTATTTACATTTTATTACGTGTCGAATTTATTTTCAATTATTGAACATTTTATGTAAGGCGTTTATTTTTCAAATTAAAATAAGTGAGTAGTCGATTTTTTAAGAAAACTGTTTTTTTCATGGGAAAATTGTGTGGGGAATTTGTGGAGAATCGGGTCTTTGTTTCTTCCTAAGTTGGGGAATTTGACTCAGATTTTATGGGAATTCTGAAAATTGGCTTTGGCAACGCTGTATATGATCTGAAGTTTTTGGGATATCGATTGACGGGTTAAATATCTCCAATGAAGGTTATTTTTTCTATGCACAGAGTAGAAATCATTCGGTAAAATGTTATAATTGATAATAAAAACCATACAAATACAAAGTTGTATTTTTATATGTTATTTGATAACAAAAAGTCCCGGGAAACAGTCTCGAGGAAAACAGAACTTCACATCATCTGGTGTATACATGTATGTATAAAAATTAGGGAAAGATAACTGGTTTTGTTAAACTTGTTTACCGGTTAATTTAATAAATTTAAAATATGAAATTACCGGTAAATAAATTTTTAATGCTGGTAATTTTGACAAAAATCAAGTTTATATTTTGCTATTTTTACAAAATGCTCAACCGTTGACTGTCACTATATAAATATCAGTATTTACCTCATTATTTCTACCGATTTATCGTCGATAATTTTGTACCCTTAATAGGAACTATGTATATAAACGTTAAACAGTTAAGGAAAGTCTAATTATTAGATTACTCAACAAAGCTGATACTGTGTACATGGTCAGATTTTAAATGCATTCTTGTTTATTTATTAGATGTTTATTTATTTGATTTTCGCGTTTACTTACTTGATTGTGAAAACGGTTATGAAAATTTACAGTTAAAAGCTTTGCCACACGAATGTGTGTTCATATTATAAAGGCGTATAAAATATGATTATCCATTGTTCGTCCTTCCATGTGTGGCGAAAGGAAACAGAAACGTAAGCATTGTTATACCTTAGATTCTTATAAGGATTCCAGGAATGCAGATCTATAAAGAGGCTAGATAAACGAGATCACCCAGTATCAGTAATTGCTTTCGGAACTGCCGCATAGAGATGTCGCGTGCTAGATTGGGTAGAGATTATACGCGATGGGTATAACTGGGGGATATTCTCATTCTTTCGCATACAACCGCACATATTTTCGCTGAAACATCGTCAATTTATAGTCGACTTCTCGGTAAATTAAAATAATATGGTATTAAGTAATGCTGCTAGTGAACGTATAAGCGATATGGTCGGGATATTTATGTCAAATGCGTACACAATACACATGGTTCTTTATTGTTTATCGTGTATCTACGTGTATTATTTTTGAAATATTTTTAAGAAAGAAAAGCTAAAGAAGAGAGACAGAGGTAGAAGAGTTCTCCGAGGTTGATACATGGTATTTTCCAATATTGACAACAATGCAACCATTTGCCTCAGTAAGCCTTTTCTTAATTATTGTTATTGTAAAAGAACATAAGAGAACAACAACAACATCTTCTATATGCTACGAATACTATTTCATACTAATATTTTTTTGTTCTGACATTAACGCTGTGGAATAACATGACGAGCAGATATATAATAACACGATTAAGTAGATATATAAATAAAAAGTAGTAAAGTGATCACTAAAGCCAGCCTATAACGGTAGTAATCCTTGTAAATTCCCAGACTTCCATATTCTTGTTCATCTGTATTGAGATATCAAAAAACCTGTGTAAAACTATGAAAATTTACCAAAATAAAAAGGCAATAATTTATCACAACTTAGTTATTACGTTTATAAAAAAATTGTCTTTGTCTCTATAAAATTAGACATTTCTATAAAATAACTTACTTTTTTAAAAAAATCATAAAAACCCCTTTAGGATTACTTTTCTTTCAAAATAACGCATATAATCAACTACAATTTGACATCAAATATTTATTAATTTAAACGTCATTTACTTTTTGGGGATATGCATATTTTTTTAAGCGTAATAATAAACCTATAATTAACATTATGACGAATTGTTTCAAAAATCTATTATTATTGATAGTAGTAATTATTGTATGTGATGATTTTTATTAGTGTATTCTTAGGTTTAACTCTACATATTTTTGTTAATATTGTTATAGGTATTAGCCATAAATATTTTATTTTCATTTTTTTTAATGTCCCATTGACTCAACTTTTACCCCCTCTCCATCCTTCAATGTCCCAAAAGCACAACATTTTAATATTTAAAAGTGTTTGTTTTACATACGGTATTCGATAATGATGCGAAATGCATCGAAATACATGTCATAATAGATTTAATAAAAAGTCATATTTACATAGCGAGTTAAATTTTATATAAAAATTAAAAATTAAATTTTTCGTTATTTCATTTTCAGTATTCAGTTGAGAGAGGGTTAAACGTAGGTACTACGGAAACATGTAATCAATTTAATAAAAATCGTTCTTATTATACCTTCATTTTTAAAGTCCAATCAATCATTCGTAACTCACGTATTAAAATAGCAGATAAAAATAGAATTCCGTAATTAAATTAACAGTTTAGTAAGAAAGAAAAAACGAGTTTTTCATAATGCGTTGGCTTATCAACATAACCGTAGAAAATATTTATTACAGATTACTAATTTGTAATTTGGCCCGTAATGTTGCCATCCCACTTTTGTTGTAAGTAGATGATACGATATTTAATAAGAATTTGACGCGTAATTGCACGTTCCTAATATTGGAAAATATTGTAAATTTATGTGGACATTCAATAATTTATTATATCCGATTGCGTGGAGCTACACTTATTGCGTATGTCATGGGAAAAAATATGAATCGGTAGCATTTTTTAGTGTTATTTGATTAACAATATTTCATTGTTCCGTTTTCTTCAGTTGTAAAAATAGTTGCACCATAATTTTAACGGTAACTTGCAAAATAAATCATAACGTGAGGTTTTTCTTTTTGCGTGAGAATTGTATTGAATCAATGTCCTATCTTGACTTTTAATTGTTATTCATTTATTCTAGAGAATCTGACATTCTTGTCATTTACAAACAATTTAAAATAAAAAGAAAAAGAAATAATAAAAAAGAGTTTAATTTTATTTATCGTTTTACTAAACATATTAGACATTTTATGATATTTTTTACTCCTTTTGTTGAAAATTCGACGTTAGTTTAAAAACTTTCGTCAATTTAAAATGGTCGTCAATTAGACTTAATAGAAGTCTCACATTTAAAGGGCTTACTTGATTATTGGCTGATTTTAATGACCACTATGTCCACATTTACCATTCTGTCAATAATTCTAATATTATATTAGGTTTGATTTTGACTTTCCAAATATTCTAACCGTAGTTGAAATATTATCAAATTATGAAAAATTATTTATATGGACGAGTTTATATCCTATTAATTTCACCTACTGGGAAACCTCGGCAAAATGTCACTAATAGTTAAAATAATCAGCTGTGATTAAACCGTTCACCTTTTTTCCTGTATTGGTCATTTAAAAATGTAATAAAGGAAGCATGTCATTACAATGCGTGAGAATTCTCGCAACAAAGGAAACACTACCTATTTATGTAATGGTATTCGTATGACACTTGTTTTTAAACGAATGTTTTTCAATTCATCCATCATACTACGTAACAATATATATAGAAGACAGGTTTCAAAAATAACCGGACTGAAGCTTTTTAAAACTCTACTTTCAGTTCTTCTAGTGGATTTCAGCCCAAATCATTTTAGATTAAAATTTAGTTGAAATATTGAAAATTGTGTTTTTAAAAGCTTTATATTAATTGCCCACAGAGTTAAAACCTATCTTTAAAAAATATATACACAATTTCGACCCATTCATTGATTTTGTTGAATCGATTTGAAGCTCTGCATAGTACAAATTATTTTGAAACTATATAAAAAGAAACATCCTAAGAACCCGATTCCAAAACTTGCATCCGTGGAAACGTCAAATTAGAAACCTTGCTAGTGTAAACATTATTTCATCGTAATTTCATTATTCATCGTCCATTATTTTATCGAATAACTTTATTGGAAAGCGAAAAAGATTTATGCATTTTATGAAATTGTAACAAAAAAATTCAAGCATAAAATGAATAGTTAAATAATAAATATAAATCCATTAAAACATGTTTGAGTACGTGTGTGTCCTATTCCGAAAAAAAATTTGAACGAAGAAAAGTTTACCAAAATAAAGGCCATTTTTAAATGATAGATTAATATCTTATAGTAAAATGAAATAATATCCATATTATTTTTTGACATCTCATCAAAGATGAAGAAGAATATGGAAGTCTGGGCATTTACGGGGCTGACGACCGTCATAGGCTGGTTTAAGTGATCACTTTACACGTGTAACATTCACCAATTCTACCCATTATTGACAACCACACTGCTCAAATTCTTGGAAGTTCTATATATATGAACCAATTTAGAAACCTTGTTCTTGAATCACTAGAACTTCACTAGAGACATCTATTGGTGAGATGTAAAGAAGCTTTTTACTAAGCAGAAACTCTTATATTAGTATGTGAGGTCCAAAACCTGGATATCAATCACACACATGAGAAACGCCAGAAAATACCATTTTCATTTTTATTATTTAAGCTTATAATTTGACCAGATAATTTATTTGTTAATAAGTATTTGGACATACTCAAAAAGTTGAAATAATATCCATTTGAAATATTATTAAATTTTAAAATATCCATATAAATTAGTAGTTTCATATAAGTAATAATATAAGTGTTACAACTTTGTATATATTTAATACAAATAAAAAAATTCAATGTTACTTTAAATACTATGTATTTCTTAAAAACTGCTTAATGCATCGAAACACATGTCATAATAGTTTTTAAGAAATAGTTGTATTTACTAAGTAATTGATAAAAATGGATTGATATTACCAAAACGTGCTGATCAATTAGTAAAATAAATAAAATCCATTAAAAACTTTTCTTCCCGCGTTTATGTGACTTCTCATCAAGTAAGTACCAAAGTGCAAGAAGCGGCCATTTCACATGATCGTTGTATACGTACTACGTGCGTCTCGTCCATGACAGCTATTACTAGGTACACTTTCAGTCCATTTGATCTATTAAGGGGCAATTATGTGTGGAAATGTGACACTTTATCATTGGTAGAATCACCACTTAAAGCCAGTAATCCATCTCCTTCTGGAAAACATATTACTGTGAAAAGCGTTAACTCTAAATTGGTATATTCCTTTAGTATTTGTTTATATATATATATATATATATATATATATATATATATATATATATATATATATATATATATATATATATATATATATATATATATATATATATATATATATATATATATATATATATATATATATATATATATATATATATATATATATATATATATATATATAAATAATAAACCAAATCCGCTCCCTAGGTGGAGCATATGGAGTCCACAAACTGTCTCCAGGCTTTTCTGTCGGCTGCCAGCTCCCTTGCATCCTCCCAAGTCAGATCCGCGTCCCGAAGTTCTGACGAGAACTGCCGACGAATTGTCAGCAGTGGTCGTCCTGGGCGGCGCGAACCTGATGCCTTGTAAAAGAGGCAAACTTGATTAAGGCTCTCAGGAGGCATGCGGACTACATGGCCAAGCCAACTGAATCGCCTTTTCTTGACGACAGTTGTGACCAGGATTTGCTGCGTCCTACGCCTTATCTCTTCATTCCTCACAAAGTCAAACCATCGCACGCCTAAAATATAAATATAAATATATATATATATATATATATATATATATATATATATATATATATATATATATATATATATATATATATATATATATATATATATATATATATATATATATATATATGTATATATATATATATATATATATATAAATATGTGTAAAAATAACGCCTAAGTAGAGAAACACATATATATATATATATGTATATATATATATATATATATATGTATATATATATATATATATATATATATATATATATATATATATATATATATATATATATATATATATATAAATATGTGTAAAAATAACGCCTAAGTAGAGAAACACAGATTTGTGAAAGTATTTGGGCACACTCAAAATGTTGTGCTTCAAAAAAAAATCAATTTCAATAACAGCCTTTTTTCTATATATTCGCTGTTTTGAGCTTAGTTGCACTCGTGAATAATTTTATTCCAGTTATTGTTATCCATCATTGGAAAGTATGATCGCCCAGACAGTAGGACGTTGATCAAAAGTTCACATTGACGTGAAATAATACAGATGCATCAAGCGTACGCTATCCAGGTTGTGATCTCCACCTGCCAGTGACGTCACAGTTGGGGACAAGATGGGAGTCGAACCGGGGGACCAACAGGAATGATTGTTGTTTGGGACCACTTTTTTGGACACGCTGACCTGGGAAGAGCATTCCGCGACTTTCGAGAAACAAATGCACCAAATGCGGCTTGGGAGACAGTCCTGTATTCCACTTACTTGGCACATAAATATAACGTATAAATTGACTGTCGCCCGTTAAACTAACACAGCCGACAAAGGGGAAGATTTGCGAGAATTCAAAACCCAGCATTCGTTAAGTCGCAACTTAATTTTCTTCAAATCCAGATAATATTTTACGAAATAGATTTTTTTATTAAAGGTTAATAATAAAATAATTAAACCCTTATCCGCACCCCAATGGTGCATAGGGCACTGTGTCATATAAACGCAGTGTTATCTTGATCGTTTACACATGAAGGAAAGGTGATCAGCCCTCCGCTTCAGGTGCCAGTCCATGGTAATATTGAATAAATATAACAGTGAAAAAATCACTTATGTTTATTTTACCATCCTTGGGAATCGAACCCGGGACCTCCAGAACGGTAGCCTAGCGTGCTGAGTTGTTGAAAGGTTATAAGTTTAAAAAATATATATTTTTTTTTGTATTTCTTCTAAATAATAAAAAATAAAAAATGTTCAAAATACATTCTTGAAAAATATCGGACGTGAGCAGACAAGTGGCCCTTCGGTGGTCTCCGGTGCAATAAATGCGACTTAACGAATACTGGGCCTTAATAAAGACAGCTTTTCAAATTTAACCGAACTCATTTTGCTAATTTTATTAGATACAAAATGAATTTAAATAAAAATATAAGAAAAATAGTTTTAAAAAATTACAAAATATCAAAATTTAATAATTTATTATTTATTAAATGGGGGAAGAGAGCAGTGAAATAAATGTTTAACTGATGTGAATTGTCACTAATTTTTCGAATATATATATTCATAGGTTATTTCAATTAAGAAAGGTGTGTTGAAATGGTTTGGACATGTGGAGCGATTGAGTCAAGAATGAACAGTAAAACAAATTTATCAACCGAATTTAGTTGGAAATAGGAGCGGAGGATGTCCGACGAAAACTTGGCATGATCAAGTATGTATTTCAAATACTTGAAATTGGTCTCTGCCTACCCCTGCGGTAAACGACGTGACGGAGTGTAAGTTAGATATTGAATGTAGATTCGAAATAATAACTTAAACATTTTTAATATGTTTATTTATATACGAGTATTATACTATTCAAAATGCGAATTTAATGAGGGAACTCGCAAACATACAAGACACTTAGCGATCGGCCGCATGTGTGGCCAGACGTGTCATTTTTTTAAAAGAAAATATACTAAAATAAGATTTTTTGGAATATGTATACAAAAAATAACTCCTTACCTCTGAATGTCTCTTTTCTTTTCAAAACCCACGTTTTTATAAGAATATATAATTGTATTTGTTTTTTTTTTTGGAATATTTAGTAGTTATATTTAGTAAACAATATTTTTACATATTTTTCAAAACCTTGTATTTATTTGATAGAAAAACTCGTGTATTTTGATTCAAAAACGGTGTTTTTAGAAAAAAAAATCAATTTAGTTAAATGTTACCTGGATTGAACGAAAATTATGTTGCAATTTATCGTAAAATATACGATAAAATCCAACTTAATTTTCTTCCCAATACGCCTTAAATTTACAAAGCTTTCTAAACTTGAATTGCGCCTGTTGCTCTTTTATCCGCTTAACACGAATATTTTGACATTGTTTCATTAGGGAGCTTTATTTCGTATATCCAAGAAACCTACCAAATTAAATCAGGTCTCTAGAGCCTCTTTTAGTAGCCTGTAGTAGCGAAAGTAGGCCTTTTAAAGCTAACGAACGGATGGAGTCGCTACTTTAAAGAAAGTTTCATAGATGTCTCTATTGTGCGTTTATTATGGATACCTGTTATACGAAAGCTCTTAAGACATTGAATTTAATATGTGAGATGCTTTGAAAATCAGAAAATATACGTATTTTATTTGCAAATATAATAAAACTTTGAATAAAAACCTTTTACAAGTGTATGTTATAACCGTTTATATGAATTCTTAGGTACTGAAATTCCATTCACGTATTTAAATATTGTTAATTTCCATTTTTTCTAATGTTTAAGATTTAAGTTTTAAAACCTCCACTTGAGTTACTATTAAATTAATATTTTTAAATTCAGTTTCGTCCGCCTCCGTAGTGTAATGGTCAGCACGCTCGGCTACCGTTCTGGAGGTCCCGGGTTCGATTCCCAGGAGGGTCAAATAAATATTAGTGATTTTTTCATTATTCAATATTACCCTGGACTGGTACCTGAAGCGGAGGGCTGATCACCTTTCCTTCATGTGTAAACGATCAAGATAACACTGCGTTTATATGACGCAGTGCCCTATGCACCATTGGGGTGCGGATAAGGGTTTAAAAAAAAATAAAAAATTCAGTTAAAGCAAATAAAACTACATCGGCGAAGGCTAAACTACAGTACACAACGCAGTTCTGGTTCCAACCCTTATTTATGGAAATGAAACATGGCAAAAGAAGGATGAAATTGGACTGAATACAATCTAAATCCGATCTCTCAGACAAGTGCGCGGTTAAACGATGTATGATAGATGTTTAAATGGCGAAATAAGGAAAGAATTCAAACTAAGATAAGGATTATCGATAAAATTAAGAAAGGTGTGTTGAGATGGCCGGACATGTGAATCGAATAAGTGAACAAAATCAAAACAAATTTAAGAGGCGGCTGTGGATGGTAATGATAATAGAAGAAGAAAAAGACCGAATAAGACGTGGCATGATCAAGTATTTCAAATACTTAGTCGTGGTCAGGTCAGCAGTCGGAATAATCGGCAGTATGTATTAAGAGACGCATGAATGTGGAAGACGCGAAGACTGTTTCCAAATATAGAACGGTGTGACGTTCTATTCTCTCTGCCTACCCCTACAAAGAAGCGGATTGATGGTTAGTTGGAATTATCGGCGGTTATGTATGAAGAGATGCATGAATGTTGAAGCCGCAAATATAAAGCGGTGTAGCGTTCTTTTCTCTCAACTGAATGCAACCGAAATGCGATCCTTTAGACGAATGTGTGGCAAAACGATGTTTGATATATGTTCGAATGATGAAATAAGGAAGGAATGCAAGGCTGAGATAAGCATTATCCATAAAATTAAGAAAGGTGTGTTGAGATAGTTTGGACATGTGGAACGTGTGAGTGAGGAAAGAACGGTTTTTATGAGGCGAATGTAGTTGGAAAAAGAAGCAGAGGAAGACCTAGGAAAACTTGGAACAATCAAGTTTGTCAAATAATTGAAAGCGGCTGGGTCAGGAGTCGTAATAATCGCCGGGTATTTATGACGAGATGCATGAATATGGAAAGAAGCGAAGAATATTTGAAAGACAGTGGTGTAGCATTCGATTCTCTCTGCCTATCCCTGCGGAGAAGCAGCGTGAAGATACGTTAGTTATAACTTAAGTATTTCGCATAAAAATAATTTAAAAGCTTAATATTAATTAAGATCATACAATGTTGTAGAAGCGCAGTTGTTTTTCGATGGCACAAAAACAACGTGATGTAAATTTTCAACTCCCGGCAAAAGGTTCAATGAATATTTTTTCAATGTGGAATGTCCGGCCATCGATCAAACATATTACCTCGAGTCGGCTCCTTACAATGTTTATAAATTGACTCGGAAACGCCTCACTCGAGCAGCTCCAAACAAATCGAGCACTAAATTATTTTCCCCCTCAACTCCCGACGCAGATGGTGATTAACAAAAACGCCAACGAAAAAGCTCACCGAAGTTTCCCGGCAACCTAGAATCACGGTATTTTCGTTAGTTTTTCATAAAAAAAAACTTTTTTTATTTCTTAAGTTAGCTTATATTACAACTAAAATAAATATAAGTGATTTTTTCACTGTAATATTTATTCAATATTACCCTGGACTGGTACCTGAAGCGGAAGGCTGATCACCTTTCCTTCATGTGTAAACGATGAAGATAACACTGCGTTTATATGACGCAGTGCCCTATGCACCATTGGGTGCGGATAAGGGTTTTATATATATTTATATAATATAAACTACTATTTACATTTAATCTACATCATTATTATATTTTTTATTATTTTATTTAATATATTTACATTTTTAAGTATAACATAATACATTTGAAACATTTATACATATGGAAAACTTTTATATTTCGATTCGCTGTGCCTCTCCAAAAAAGAGACTGAACTCTTGTGCTTGGAGAGGGACTTACACTCATGGTTCAATGTTATATAATAAATGGTATAATAGTATTTTATGTATATTTTTCAAGATTTATTTGTAATGGGCTTTAATTTTTTTCTAAAGAATTTTTATATCATCTATCTTTTTAATTTCTTTAGGGAGTTTATTGAAATATTTCATCGCCAAATATTTGCAGTTTTGTTGAAATTGCTTAGTGTTGCATTTTGGAGTAGAAAAATCGTTTGAGAATCTCGAAGATAAACTTTTGTCAAATAATTGTCACCCTTTAGTATTTGAAAAACTGCGTTTTTTTATAAATGGTTTCTATGTTTGGGACTTGAACTTTAGTAAATAATAATTTTGTTGTTTATATATTTTTTTTTCAAAATAACTTTAATTATGGTTTTCTGAACTATTTTCCCAGAGTTCAGTAAGTTGTTGTATGAGCCTCCCCTTATAAGTATAGTATTTCACTTATAAAAATTTCAGAATGATTGTTAAGTGAAGATTTTTTTTATCTAATTTTTCTCTAAACCCAGGTAATATTTAATATGAGTGTATTTTTTTGTTGCTTATAACACCGTTTTTGTATTGAAAAAATAAGTTTTTCTTCGAAATAAATGCATGGTTTTGAAAAAAAATTAGCTATTAAAAGGTTTAAAAAAAAATTCAAAAAATACATTGTTTTGCCAGATTCCAATATATATTCTAGAAAAAAATGCCCAGAAAATACGTTCGGCTTCTTGCGTAGCCTGTCGCGTACTGACATTGTATGTTTGAGAGTACATACTTAGGGGGTCTATGTATCCTGCGTTCTTCATTCTTGAGAGTGAAATAAACATTGAAATGAAAACGCGCTCCATTTTGTGTCAAAAGATTTCTGGCATGTTTTTCCTTATAAATTGCAGAGCACGAACAAACTGCGTGTCAGGGAGTTATTTGATGTCCCAAAATATGCCCTTGGGTTACAATTTTGATTCGTTACTCATGACTCCTAATTTAACAAAAATATTTTTGACTCGAATATTTCATCTTGTTAATATTTATGCAGTGTTTTCATATTATAACTTCATTAATTATTCAATAACCTAGCTCAATCAAAAATTCAGGTTTGGATAGGGGTAAGAAGAAAAACCTGAAAAAAGCTTATTCGTACATGAAAAGATTTTTATTTTTTGTTAAAAAAAGATTAAGAAATAAAAAAATAATAAATTCATGAAAACACGGATGTAAAAATTCTTGAAAAATTCGTTGTTATTTCTTAACATTTTGTTACAAGTATCCAATATTTTCAGTCTATTCGTTTTCTTTTTCATGGCTGAAAATCGTACTTCATTAAACGTTTATTATGAAAGTCCTCACTTTAAATGTTTTCTTTTATTCATCCCAAGTTTCAAGGATAAATAATATTCTGTAGAGTCTTCAGTTTTTTTTAAATATCAAATGTTTTTTGGATTACGTATTGTACTTTAAAGCAAGCTTTATCAAACGAAACCATTGCATAAGATTTTGAATGCGTATCAAAAATGATAGATTTTCTTTGGTGCATATTTTAATTATGAAAAAAAAAACAATGTTCGGATACAACAAAGGTGCAATTATTCACTATCAGACCACTAGCTAACTCGATCTTGAATTTTGTCTCCATCATTGGTCTCTCTTTGCATCATGTCATCTCTGTCGAATTTCTCTGATTCTTCAATATCCTAACTCAAGCAAAAACGTTTGAAAATACATAAATGGAAAAAAAAGAAGAGTTAGAATATTGATGAAAATGTGAGGTCCGTTAGGAACACTTGAAAACATACTTTTGATCAGTTTTTATTATAGCTTATAATTTAACCAGTTAATTTTTCAACAACATTTTGTCTATTTTGAGATGTCAAAAATTAATTTAATAAGTTACCCCTAATTGGAGATCCAGATTTGTGAACAATTATTTTTGTCGGGTTTTGGTCCCGTGGTTAGTGTCGCGGACTCTAGAGTCAGAGTTTCTGGGTTCGAACCTACTCTACCACAATTTGATATCTATTTTTAATAATGAGCCGTTCAGGCTCACAGAAATCGTATGAAATTGAAATCTTTTTGTAAATAATAATAACAGAATTTAAAAAAATATGTATTCTTTAATATGGTTGTAAAAGTTTTTTTAATAATTTTAATTAATTTTTTAAACGTCAAAATCTTAAAATTAAAAACGTTGTTCTCACCAATAAAGATACTGAGTTCTTGTGTTTGGAAAGGGACTTACTTACACATGTTAGTTATGCTTTTTAGTAAAACAATTTATTTTTATTTAAAAAAAAAAACTTTTTCTTTTCTTTTTTAGATAAACATATCGCTCACTCCTTCGTCACTCACTTCAACGTCATTTTACCAAAATTTTCAATTTTCAGTTGTGCATGTTTTCGGAGTGCCCAGAAAATGTACAATATCCCAGCAAAAGTGGCATATTTTATACTTAATATTTACCCGCTACAGAGCAGAGTGTTCTTTTTGCATTTTGATAAAAAGGTATTGTTAAATTATTTTTTTAAATATACTAAATATTTTTCAAATGGAGAAAAAACATTCAGGTTTTATCTAAAAAGATCTGTTTCACCGTAAAAAGTTCAATAAGTGGCTTGATATCTATTTTGAATACATTTTATTCTATTTTTAAACTTTAAAAACGATCTCCTGAAAAATATATTTTTTTGAAATATGACGTTGTTGAAAGGAGATAGCGATATTCAAAATTCATTCAATTTATTTAAAAAAAAATTATAAAAAAAAAGTATTTGCAACATTTAGCATGGTGTTAAAAAAATGTATATCCCAGTCCGCCCCTGTGTGGGTCGAGTACATTGCTCCTCCAGAATACCATTAGCTAGCTCGGGCAGGAATGCTGGTCGGACCACTGGACCGGCCCAGGCCTGTTTTTGTTACTATTAGTCAGGCGACTCAAACCCAACAGCAAGAAACGTAATGGTACCTACCTACTCCAATCTGAGAGTACGTTTTTTTAGTGCTGATGAAAATTAAATTACATTTTTTTTATTATCGTAATACTCTACCTACTTTTGACTGCGAATTTGAATTATGTGGATAATAACTGCGTTCTATAGTAAATGATTTATTACATAATTCATGTTTTCCTGTTAAAAGTGAAAATGACATTGGATCGCTTCGTGATAATTTATGATGAAAAAATGTTACTTTTTTCTTCTTCTTCTCCTAGTCTTTATCTGCGTCCAGCGGTACATTTGACAATGCATTAAACAAAGTAATAATAAAATAATAATATCTTGTAATTTACGATAAAATGTAAGTTTTGGCACGAATATTTTATTTATTTATTTATTTAGTATAGTCAAAAAATATATTACAATTGAATTAATTTAATGGACGTTTCATCTTATATCATTTACTAGTTACACTATGCCTCTACAAATAAAATATTAAGCTCTAATATCTAAAAGATAAAAAATTTAAAATAAAATATGTTGGGTTTCTCGAATATTTTTCGCAGATACTTTGTGGAACTAACTATGAGTATTTCAATGTTTTAGAATTAGTACATAAACCCTGAAGATGACAAGCTCCTTGTCGAAACCGGTTGGAAAAAGTGTACCAAAAAAAGTGGTTAAAACAATGTTGTTTTATTTTACAAAGTTTATTTGGGTTTGTCCTAATTCTAGTTTACAAGTCTAGGTTATTATTACATCCGATATTACATACATTTAAAAATTAAAGGGTTTCTGCCAAGTAAAAAGCATACTCAAATCAACCATAGATACTGCTGCGGACTCACACATGAAGAGAAGTGTGAATTATATCATATATGTATTTATTTATATTCCAAAAAAATGACATTTGAATGACAATGAAGTGTGGTTGTCAATCATGCAGAGAATGGTAAATTTTACACGTGTGATCATTTGAATTTAAACAAACTTATGAGTAGAGACATCTATTGGTGAGATGTAAACCAGCCTATGACGGTCGTCAGCCCCGTAAATGCCCAGACTTCCATATTCTTCTTCATCTTTGATGAGATGTCAAAAAATAAAAATATGATTTAAAAACTCATAACGGTTTTTTATTGTGCATTGCGTAGCGAATACGTCAACTCCGAATGACAACTTGTGAGCCAAAATAAAAAAAAAAAAATTTTTAATTTTGTATTTTTACCAAAGTTGTTTGAAATTACGGTACAATATATTGTACACTGAATAAGTCTTAGAAATTTCGTGTATAATTTGAGCTTAATGTTTCCCAATGGTGAAAAAACTCTTTCCGTTATATTCTTTCATCATTTCTGTTTAACATCGAATGGTCCGAGAGTTGATTAAATCCGAGTATCAATCAAGAGCTCTAATAAGGAGTTTTGGTCATGCCTGTAGAAAAGTCGCTTCCGAGAATCTCTGGTCAGGTGTCCGTATACCCTACACACGTCCACACGGAATACTAGAGTATTATAATGGGTATACACTATAATCATACTCGTGCCTACGTGGAGATGCTCATTCGACAAACTACAGTAAGCGGCATTTTCAAAAATATTATATTAAACAAGCGCCGCGGCGTAGTTAGGTAGGCGCTCGACTCCGAAACTGACGTCGCGAATTCGATTCCAAGTGCAAAATAAACTCAAGAAAGATTTATTTTCAATTGGTCTGGGTGTTTGTGATGTTTATTTTCACATTTACCTTCCCTTCCTTTACTTTCCTATATATAAATACATGTGCATACCTTGTTATTTTTTGTCTTCCTCCATAATGTAGTGGTTACCGCGATTAGCTTCCAAGCTAGAGTTTCCTGGGTTCGATACCCAGAGGGGTCAAAATAAATATATCACTCACTCCTTTCGACAACGTCAAATATCAAAAATCGTAAATTTTCAGTTGTGCATGTTTTTGGAATGCCCAGAAAATGTACTATATCCTAGCAAAAGCGGCATATTTTTAACTCAATATTTACCCGCTACAGGGCAGAAAGTGTTGTTTTTGCATTTAGAGTAAAAGGTATTGTTTAATTATTTTTTTAAATATACTAAATATTTTTCAAATGGAGAAAAAACTTTCAGGTTTTACCCAAAAAGATCTGTTGCACAGTTCAATAAGTGGCTTGATATTTATTTTTAATACATATTATTATAACTTTCAAAACGATCTCCTGAAAAGTTTTTTGATGTATGACGTTGTTGAAAGGAGTGAGCGATATATGTTCTTTACTTCAATATTAATTTAATATATTTTGGATATTAAAAGCATTGTTTGCATTCGTTATAGAAATATAACACTGGCCTAATCATTCATCGTTCACTTTGTGTAATATCGCTTAAAAACACTACTTCACGACTCATGAAGTCATGACTATCGTCGTCATCTCTGATTTTAGTATGATTTTTGTAATTTTCATTTTAAAAAATCAAAAATATTTGAATTTAGTTTAGTTTTTTTGGTTACACATAATCTAGGCGATTTAAAACGTTTCATAAAAGTCATAAAATGAAATAATTAAAAAAAATGTTAGGTTTTTGCAGATTTTAATTTTTTTTTTAAATATTTCAAAAGTCTCAAAATAAAATTAATGAAAATTTAACGTATGATTTTTACTTAAAAAAATTCTTTCGTATCATAAAAGTATTTTACAATAAAATGAACAAAAGTTCATCGTTTGATAATTTAAAATTTAAATTCCTTTTTTCGTTTTATAACATTTCATAAAAGTATTGAACTAAAATGTACTAAAATTTATCATTTGATTTTTTTCTAAATTAAAAATACGTTCTTCGTTACGCTCTTTTGAGGGGAAGACTCAAAAGCCATTCGTGGTTATATTACCACCTGTAAAAGTAGAGGTACCAATCCACGTATACGTGTTTATATTATTCGAACTAAGGCATTGACCTGTTACGATTTTTCTCTCCGATACCCACTCGTCGTATGTGGTCCGGGTTCCCAGTTCCCAGTTCTAGGTCACTCTTCTCCTTTAAACTTCATTCTCGCCTGAATTTCACTCATCTGGGTTTTAAATCAGCGAGCCGCGACTAATTCAGGGTTAGATGACAAGATTCGAGGCCAATTAAGATTTTTATTTTTTATTTAAGTTTTAATCAGTAAATACCGCTATTAAATAACGAAAATTTATATATAGTGATAAAACCCTTATCCGCATCCCAATGGTGCATAGGGCACTGCTTCATATAAACGAAGTGTTATCTTGATCGTTTACACATGAAGGAAAGGTGATAAGCCCTCCGTTTCAGATACCAGTCCAGGGTGTAATTGAAAAAAATAATATTGAATAAATATTACAGTGAAAAAATCACTTATATTTATTTTACCCACCCTGGGAATCGAACCCGAGACCTCCAGAAAGGGAGCCGAGATAACAAATACTCTAACCAAAACACCACTGAGGCGGACAAAAATAATCCAAAAACAAAATAATATTTACATCAATAATAAACTTATATGAAATAAAATAAATTCAGTAGATATAATTAATATAACTATTTTATTTAATGCAACTTGATGATAGAATAAGGAATGCATAGGAAGCAATATCAGGCAGGATGTTGATGTGGAGAGGGAGAAAATCAGAATTCCCAGTTTTTGAAAGATGACTCGGTAAAAATAATCGATTCTTCTTTTAATTGATTGTTTTAAAATGAGAATTACTCAAGTTTATCCTTAAAACTTATATGTATTTCATTTACCAGGGTTGACTTTTCTTATCTTACTATTTCAAATACTTGAAAGCGGTCAGTCAGAACAATCGGCGGGTATGAATGAGAAGATTCATGAATCTTTAAGTGGTGAATATTAATCGCAAGAACAGATTGAGGAAACGTTATTTTCTCTGCCTACCCCCGCGGAGAAGCGGCGTAATGGATAGTTAGATTTTTCTTATATGTAGTTTATCTTCATCTGTATTTAGTATAAGATCTCCGCATACATCTTTATAATGAGAAAACCGCAGAAAACTAATCTAGAGAAGTCAGACTGTTGGATGAGATCATTAAATTTTTCGTTGATTTGACTTGGGCATTTTAATTCCTTAGTTGGTATTATACACCGCACTTAGTGAATTGAGTATAAAGGTTCAGTTCCTCTCTGTAATTTCTATGCCCAAATACTATTTTTTCTAGTTCTAAGTTTAGGTTGATTTAGGTTTCTTATAATATTTTTTTACTAATTTACATGTAGGAATAATTTCAACTGAGGCATTATTATTTGAAATACAACTAATTCTAAAAAGAAAAACGTATGAATCCTGCATACTGCCAGTGAATACATATGCACTAGACACCATGGCTCTGACAAAAAGAAACGCAGAGAAGCTCAAATGAACACAGCGAACCATGGAAAGATCCATGCTTGGTAAGCCTGAGATAAAATAAGAAATGAAGAATTTAGGAACTGGACCAAAACAGCGGATATCAAGTATCGCGTATCAAGACTCAAGTGATAATAGATGGGACATATTTCAAGACAGGATCTCAAATAGGAATTAAAATTTTGATATAGAGATCTTGGGAAAATAAAAGAGGCGTTGGAAGACCTCAAAAAGATGGTCCGACGACATGGAGGGTAGAAATTGGCTATAAGCAGCAACAGACCGAAAAAATGGAAGGGTGCAGAAGAGCCCTATATCCAGCAGAAGGACAGAAGAGTAAAGAAGAAAGAGAAAGGAGGTTGTCAATCAAGGGTAGGATAATGAATGTGTGAAACAGTGCATAAAGTGATCACTTAAACTAGTCAATGACATTGTAAGCCCAGAAATGCCTACCTTCAACATTCTTCTTCATCAATGTTGAGATATCAATAATAATAATATAAATCTTGATACAATATAACATGGTCAGTGATCTGCTTACCAACTCAGGTTAAGGGTGATAACACCAGCTATTTTTATGGCCCAGCTACTAGTTAAGAATCGAGCCTAACCAAACCAAACCTAACTTCCACATTCTTCTTCATCAATATTGAGATAGCAATAATGATAATTAAAAAAAAAACTTGGTAAAATATAACATGATCAGTGATCTGCTTTCCGATTCAGGCTTAGGGTGATAATAGATACACCAGTACTTTCTATGACCCAGCTACCTGTCAAGAATGGAACCTAACCTAACTTCCACGTGTTTTTTTTGGCAAAGCACCCAAAATTGGATGATACATGTTTCTACCTTCTTCTACATCAATCTACAGCTATCAATAAAAAAAACATGACTAACCAACTAACCATAACGCCGCTTCCCCGCAGGGGTAGGCAGAGAGAATAGAGCGCCACACCACTCTGTCCTTGCAAACATTCTTCGCCTCTTCCACGTTCATGCATCTCCTCATACATACCCGTCGATTGTTACGACTCCTAACCTGACCACTTTCAAGTATTTGGCATACCTGATCGTGCCATGTTTTTCTCGGTCTTCCACTGCTTCTTTTCCCACTAACATTCGCCTCATTAATTTGTTTTACCGTTCTTTCCTCACTCATTCGTTCTACATGTCCAAACCATCTCCACACACCTTTCTTAATTTTATCGATAAAAAAAAACATCTGGATACAATATAACATGATCGATGATCTGATTCAGGGTTAGGGTGATAACGCCATAACACCAGTTATTTCCACGGACCAGCTTCAAGTTGAGAATCAAATTCAGAAGCACAACATGATGGCTACCACGTAAGCACAGGAGGCAAACATTTAACTTCTCCTATCAAATTATACTGGAAAGAATTTTAACAACTTCTGTTTTCCATATAAAGTGTTGAGTGGTACTCTCGTTGGCGGAGCGGTGAGTTAGAACTTGGAGCAGTTCCCGGTTTAGCGGTTTGGGCTGCCGTGTTGAAAAAATTGACTATGTTCTTCATTATTATTTAGAAAGCAGGTCCATCAAACGCGAAGAGGATTTATGATTTCATTACACGGAAGAATGCCGCGCGGCCAGTCCGGGACTCGCCCGAAGGCGGATGTTGGAAGACCATCGTTTCGGACTTTTCGGGAACGTTTTTTATTGTTGTGAATTAATCCTTCTTCTTTTTCTTCTTTGTCCGCCACCGTAGTATAATGCTAACCACGCTCAGCTGCCGTACTTGAGGTACAAGCTAGGAGACTAAAGTAATCATTTAAAATAGACAATGATATCGATTCAACAGCCGAAATGCGATCCTTCAGACAAATGTGCAAAACGATGTATAAGAGATGTTAGAACGATGAAATAAGGAAATAATGCGAACCTGAGATAATCATTTTCGATAAAATTAAGAAAGGTGTGTTGAAATGGTTTGGACATGTGGAACGAATGAGTGAGGAAAGAACGAAAAAACAAATTTATAAGGCGAATGTAGTAGAAAAATGAGACCGAAAAAAAGAAGGCATGATCAGGTATGTTAAATACTTGAAAGCAGTCAGGTCAAGAGTAAGTGGGTATGTATGAGGAAGATGCTTGAATGTGGAAGAGGCGAAGAATGTTTGCAAAAACATAGTATATTGAGGCGTTTTATATTTTTTCTGCCTACCTCTGCGGAGAAGTAGAGTTATGGTTAATTCTTCTTCGTCCTCTTCATGAGCCCTCTGTCCACCACTGCAGAATATAGGCCTCTTCCCCTTCTTTCCATTACCTTCAGTCGGTTGATGCTTGCAGCCTGCTTCTACCCCCACAAAGACTTTGTCGTCGGGCCATGTCTTTTGGAGTCTTCTGACACCTCTTTTGTTCTTCCAAGGTCTCCATCGTAAAAAAATGGGGTTAATTTTGTGGGGTCCTTCTTGCAATATGTCCTGCCCATTGTCATTTAAGTTTTGCCACGCGATCCATGATATCCTCTCATCTACTTTGGTTCTTTTCTTGGTATCTTAATATTTTTTTACTACTGTTATTGTTGTTTATGTGATAGTTAATTCTTCTTCTTCTAACCCTTATCCGCACCCAATGGTGCATAGGGCACTACATCGTATAGCAGCAGTGTCATCTTGAGCGTTGAATACACGAAGGAAAGGTGATCAGCCTTCCGCTTCAGGTACCAGTCCAGGGTCATATTAAATAAATATAATAACTATCACTAATAATTTTTTTTGTTAGTGATAGTTAGTTGGTTTATGAAAAATAAAGAACAAAATAAAAACATGGATATTATCATTGTTCCCCAAATTATTCGTCCGCATTTTGAAGAGCTAATGGTCACCTTACTTTCGTGCGTAGCCCGGTGCGTGGAGGGGGACCAGCATAGAATTAGGCAGTTGGTAATGAAATATAATGGCCTCGGATAGTGGGACGCCGGGCGGGGGAGGGGAGGGGGCGGGGGGCGAGGGGAAGGGGGCGAGAGCCCTCGGGGGATCAGGCCTACCTAAACTAGAGTCCACACCAGCGACACCTATATCTAGCACATAGGTCGGCAAAGTGTGGCTCCGGAGCCGCATGCGACTCTTCGACCTCTTAACACACCATCTGCGGGAAGGGTAATATTACCATTTCACTCGACGGTGGTGTTCGGCGGGAAAGGTAATTTTACCTTTTCACTCGACTCGTAGTAAATTGCGTGTAAGTTATTTTTACGCATGACTTTTGCGGCATCTTTTGATCTCATATCGATGTATACAGTATGGTTAAATGTTATCACTTCTTTTCAGAGATGTTTTTTTCTATTCTGAGCGCCAATCCGCCCTTAAGTGCGGCTCCGGCAAAAATATCCTCGGGAAGGCTCTTCGACTCTTCGTATTCATGCGAACAATCTTTTCAAAGCATGAACCTTACTAAGGGTGTACTCTTAAATATACAAAGTCAGTATGCTGCTGACTGTGGTCTGCACACGTTTGTATATACATGAGTTATATTGTATAATATTGAATAACCCACAAAGCCTCTACTATTATAGGCTTGCCTTAAGGATAGAGAAGGTATATCGCTCACTCCTTTCAAGAATGTCATAAATCAAAAATCGTCAATTTTCAGCTGTGCATGTTTTCGGAATGCTCAGAAATTGTACTATATCCCAGCAAAAGCGGTATATTTTTAACTTAATATTTACCCGCTACAGGGCAAATAGTGTTGTTTTTGCATTTTGAAGAAAAGGTATTGTTTATTTATTTTTTTAAACATACTAAATATTTTTCAAATGGAGAAAAAACCTTCAGGTTTTACCTAAAAAAACTGTTACACAGTAAAAAGTTCATTAAGTGGCTTGATATTTATTTTTAATACATTGTATTATATTTTTAAACTTTAAAAACGTTCTCCTGAAAAATCCAGTTTTTTTATTTATGACGTTCTTGAAAGGAGTGAACGATATGTGAAAAATACATCACAAACACCCAGACCAGTTGAAAATAAATCTTTCTTGAATTTATTTTACATTTGCTCGAATTGTTTCGCAGTCGAGCGTCTACCCTACTACGCCACGGCGCCTGTGGATAAATGTTTTACATATTATTTTAAAAACTCCTTACCTATCAATAACTCTTTTGTTAAACCATGTATTTATCTGAAATAATTTTTAATTAATAAATACAAAATACGGTGTTTTAAGCAAAAAAAATCAATTATGTTAAATGTTACCTGGGTTTAAGAAAATTATATTGCGGGCTACTCGGCTCTCCAAACTCAAAACACAGTAAGGGACATTTTTTTGTAGTACTTTTTTTTCATTTTTGGACTAAGTAGATTCTACTTAGTCCAAAAATGCAAAAAAACGTTCTACAAAAAAACGTCCCTTACTGTGTTTTGAGTTTGGACAGCCGTACTGATTACCCAGTCTCAAAAGCACACTGAGATGTTTTCTTACTGACGAGAACCTAGAAATATGCTAAAAATAACGACATACACACCTCACTTCATCAAACTTTCAAACTTGCAATGACATTATTTGTATTAAGCAGTGTTCTTAAAGAAACCTTACTATCAAAATAATTTTTATCAATCAAATCCCTATTTAGTGTGATTTCACGTTTAATAGGGTGTTCCCGTAATTCAATGAAGGTGTGATATTACGATAAAGGTGTACTAGAATTGCAAATTTTGTCCGCCTCCGTAGTATAATGGTCAGCATGCTCGCCTACCGTTCTGGAGGTCCTGGGTTCGATTCCCAGGGGGGTTTAATAAATATAAGTGATTTTTTTACTCTAATATTTATTCAATATTACACTGGACTGGTACCTACACCTTTCCTTCATGTGTAATCGATCGAGATAACACTGCGTTTATATGAAGCAGTGCCCTATGCACCATTGGGGTGCGGTAAGGGATTTATATATTACTATATAGAATTGCAAATAGATTTGGGTCTCAATTTTTTTATCGTTGTAATGTCCATGTTTGGTTTGTAAGTTTGCCGACCACTGCTCTAGCAGGTACATCTTTGAGATGCTTTACAATCACAAACAGAGATTCACTGAATAAGGTGCCACCAATGATCTTGCTTTAGCTGAAATAAGTCCTAATAAATCAATACGATTCACGCCATTTACTGCAGGGGTAGGCAGAGAAGATGAAACGCCACACTCTTCTGTCCTGACTTCTATACCTAGTTTCCTTCACGTCCATACATCTAGTCCAACATACCCTCAGATTATGTAGACTTTTGACACCACCAGATTTTAGGTTCTGATTGATCTGGTGATGGCAAGTCTTTTTTGACCATTCTCGTTTTGTTTTCCCGTTCACGTTTGCCCAATATACTTTCTTAGTCACTCTCTCGTTATCCATTCGCTCCAAATTTCCATACCACCCTAAAGAACTTTTTAAATATTTTCAACTATCACTTGTTCAGCGTTACATTCATCTCTAATATAAAAAGTCTTTTTGTATTTTCACAATATTTTTAGTGTGTTTAAATCTTTGTTCGCAAATGTGGAGTATTCCATATTAACATCTTAACATAAATGACGATGAATATGTAATATCTTGTACATTAAAAGAACTGTTAAATTTGTAGTATGGCAATATAACACTTTCGTAATCATTCATAGTTCATTTTGTGTAGTAACATTTAAAAACTCTACTTCATGACTGACAAACTAACGTTTCTTCGCCATGTTGGTTTTTCTCTGTCGCACTCTGTTTTATTGACAGAACACTTATTATAGAATAAAATAAGAACTATGTAGTTTTTTACATATTAATTTTATTTGACCAGCGACCGGGTTTCTTCGCAACCGACATCATCAGATTACAAAAAATAAATAAATACTCTTAAAATATTATTTCTTTACATATATTTAGTGTACGTGTTATCCGAATTCAACCAATAACTAATCGCTTCAGTGTGAATAACCTATTTTGATATATCGGGTGAATGAGTCATTTTTTGTAGGTAGGCTTTTGAAGGGGCCGGTTACCCTCCCATTATATGTATAGAGAGTCGGTAATTGTTATACTTCTAAACTTGTGCCTGCAGCGCTATATCTCGACCAATAATCGAAAACTGTATTCTCGGTCTATTGAATAGAACACATTATCATGAGTACATTGTTATGAGAACTGTTTGATGAATTATGTACATTGTACATTCATATGATTGTACTGACTTTTTTATAAATTAATTTAAATACACATTTGGATTTACATAATAAATTTTAACTGACTTTAAGAACTGTTTGCTGAATTATCTACATTGGACATTCATATAATTGTACTGACTTTTTTTATAAATGAATTTATTTACAACATTTTGAGTGTGTCCAAATACTTGTTCACAAAATCTGGATTATCTCCAATTACAGGAGTTATTTTCATATTATTTTTTGACATCTCATCAAAGATGAAGAAGAATATGGAAGTCTGGGCATTTACGGGGCTTACGACCGTCATAGGCTGGTTTAAGTGATCACTTTACACACGTGTAACATTCACCAATTCTACCCATTATTGACAACCACACTACTCAAGTTCTTGGAAGTTCTATATATATGAACCAATTTAGAAACCTTGTTCTTGAATCACTAGAACTTCACTAGAGACATCTATTATCTAATTATAAGCTTAATAATAAAAATGAAAATGGTATTTTCTGGTGTTTCTCATGTGTGTGATTATAATCCAGGATTCGGATCTCACATACTAATATAAGAGTTTCTGCTTATTAAAAAAGCTTCTTTACATCTCACCAATAGATGTCTCTAGTGAAGTTCTAGTGATTCATGAACAAGGTTTCTAAATTGGTTCATATATATAGAACTTCCAAGAATTTGAGTAGTGTGGTTGTCAATAATGGGTAGAATTGGTGAATGTTACACGTGTGTAAAGTGATCACTTAAACCAGCCTATGACGGTCGTCAGCCCCGTAAATGCCCAGACTTCCATATTCTTCTTCATCTTTGATGAGATGTCAAAAAATAATATAAATGAATTTAAATACACATTTGGATATACATTTTAAATTTTAACTGATTTTGAATGACTCTTGATTTGATAATAAATTTTTATTTGCTTACATCTAGATGACCATCTTATTACTATCTCAAAACCTTTAAAATGGTATGCGAATCTTTATTTTTGAATATATCTCTGGATCATTCCGTAAAATTCTCTGCTTAAACGCAATCGATATCATTGATAAAATCCTTAAAAAAATAATATAATACGATAAAATCCTTAAAAAATGTTTCACAAAAGTTTAAACTAACCATCACATCACTTAGGGACAGGCAGAGAAAATAGAACACACATCTGTTTTTGCAAAAAGCCTTTGCCTCTCCCACATTCATGAATCTTCTCATACATACCCGCCGATCATTCCAACTCCTTACCTGAAAACTTTCAAGTTATTGAAATACGTGATTTTGCTAAGTTTTCCTCTGCTTCTATTACCAACCACATTCGCCTAATACATTTGTTTTACCGTTCATTTTTCACTTATTCGATTCACATTCCCAAATTATCTCAATACACTTTTCTTCCTTTAATCGAGAGTAATTATTAAATTTTATACCGACAAAAATCAAGTAAATCCTCCAATTTCTCGCCTTCAAACTTTTGCAAGAGCAAGGTGATCTTTGTTGTCAACGTTAATATCACCAACTTTAAAGCATCTTAACTATTATTCGCATGATTTACCTATGGGGAATGATCACCATTAACTTCCATAAGCATTTAATCCGCCCCGGCTGCATCCTTCTTCCAATTGATTGAATCAAAACATAATTCCGATCGATTAAATCAAAACTCAACTGCAGATTTTCCCGCAAATGCTTCTTATTCGTATGCCTTGATTCTGGCCAATGTCTGTACACGACGGATTCTTCAGTTCTTTGGACACATTGCGCGTGGCAATGAGGATTACCTGGAACGACTGGTTGTGATCGGTAGCCTGGAGGGAAAGAGAGGGAGAGGAAGATCCCCACAGGGTGGACCGATCAAGTTAAGGCAGGCTGCTGCCTTTACTTGATCGGTCCACACTGCCTTAACTTGGTTGGAGCGCTACGTGCAGTGCAGTCAAGGGATAACTGGAGAAGAGTCGTTGCTTCAACGAGGGTTACAACCCTCAGTAATGAGGACTAAGATGGAGAAGGGAAGCTTCTTATTTACCACAGAAGTCGACATTTCAAGGAGTGAAGTGATAAAACAATAGATTTATATTATCCACTGACACTTCGTGATGGAATTGCATTTTTAATTTATTATTAGATTAAAACCAATATTTTTAGCTTTTCCACTTTTTTATTTGACCAGCGACCGGGTTTCGTCGTTACCGACATCACCAGTCTGATGATGTCGGTAACGACGAAACCCGGTCGCTGGTCAAATAAAAAAGTGGAAAAGCTAAAAATAATGGTTTTAATCTAATAATAAAAAAAATAATAATAAAAAAATTGATAAAACAAGTATGAGAACGACAAACTTGTGCGAATTGAACTTGATTAACAGGCTTACTGAAAAAATGTCCGTCTGATTTGAGGGTTTAAAACAGCCAGAGTCGTCCGTTGTAAAACGGACCGAACTTTCCGAGTCAGATAATTTGTATATTTATAATTGATTCCCTCTTATTTATCATCGATAGAAGCAGCAGGTCCATTGTTGTTTCCAGCACAATGAGTCGTTGAAGAACCGGCCTCTCCGAATACTCATTATAACGGCCGACCCAATCTGACTGCGCACTATTCCATCTCATGTGAGATATAATAACAATTCTGCTTATGATTATTATTTGGAGACGTGTTCCGACGGACATGACCGGCGCGATGACTTGACACAACGCGGCAGGAGTTCTCGTGAACGCAAATGGTGGACGCGAGAGGCGAACTCTCCTGGCTCACTGGCTCACCGGCTCACTGAACTGCCGATTGCTACTTGCCAGTTATCTTTTATTTCATTTTAAATAAATAGTGGTATGGTACCAACAGAGTCGCAAAATTGTATAAAGTATAAGATGAGATGCCTGAAAGTTAGAAGAATGAAAAGAGTCTGAAAGAATTTTAATATAAATATTTTGTTTACTGTAAGAAGATGTAAATATACGAGTTTATATGATGTATATTTTTGTTTTTAAAGTGTAAGTTAACATAAGTATCGTGGTACTTTTTAAATTACGACTTTTTTAAATTTCAACACATCTTTCCTAATATATTATAATATTTTTAATCAGCAAATAAAATGTGAAAATAATGTAACATTTAACAAGTTATATAAATGTATCACGTATAAGTTATTTTAAGGTGTACTCTCAAATTTGCAACTCAGTATGCGACCAGATTTTTTATAATGTATATTGAAAGATTTTTTTTAAGGCTTAAGAAAAAAAATCATACCTTTCAGTAGCTCTTTTCATTTCAAAACCATATCTTTATTTCTAAGAAAAACTATTTTTTTCAATACAAAAACGATATTTTAAGCAAAACAAATCAATGCAATGAGGTCGAAATGCGATCTCTCAGAAGAATGTGCGACAAAACGATGTATGATAGATGTGCGAATAGTGAAATAAGGAAGGAATGCAAAGCTGAGATAAGCATTATCGATAAAATTAAGGAAGGTGTGTTGAGATGGTTTGGACATTTAGAACGAATAAGTGAGGAAAGAACGGTAAAACAAATTTATGAGGCGAATGTTATTGGAAAAAGAAACAGAGGAAGACCGAGAAAAACATGGCACAATCAGGTATGCCAAATACTTGAAAGTGGACAGGTTAGGAGTCGTAACAATCGGCTTGTATGTATGAGGAGATGCATGAACGTGGAAGAGGCGAAGAAGGCTTTTTAGGTAAAACCTAAAGGGTTTGAAGGCTCCTCGCGGCGACGCGAGGAGCCACACGTGTACTCCGTGCACAATTAAAAAAAGCATATGCATATATAAATATTGGATTTGTTTTTTTTTTATATATTTAGATAAAATATTTTTCTCACATTTTTTTAAAATTCCTTACCTGTCAATAACTCTTTTGTTTCCAAAACCATATTATTTCGAAGAAAATCTTATTTTTTCAATACAAAAACAGTGTTCTTAGCAAAAAATTCAATTACGTTAAATATTACCTGAGTTTGAATAAAAATTAAGTCGCGGGCCATCGATTATCCCGCCTAAAGGGGAGAATGGTAAAGAAAATAAAAACCTGTTGTCTCGTCACCTTCCCTCTAGCTTGTTCGGCTGTTTGAATGCCTTTTTTTATTGAAATAGACAACATATCTTAGCACGTCACATAAAAACGTAGCTCAAACCTCTTTTTATGTACACAACATCTCTGAACGCATATATTATTGTGTATGTATTTACATAATACGTTTCAATTCTGGAGATGGTTTATTTGATATCCCTTTATTTACGACTTGGGTACTTTTTCCATGGTATTATAACTACCATACCAAGATAAAGCTCCTATTCATTATAATAATAATAATAAAACCCTTATCCGCACCCCAATGGTGCATAGGGCACTGCGTCATATAAACGCAGTGTTATCTTGATCGTTTACACATGAAGGAAAGGTGATCAGCCCTCCGCTTCAGGTACCAGTCCAGTGTAATATTGAATAAATATGACAGAGTAAAAATCACTTTTATTTATTTTACCCCTCTTGGGAATCGAACCCGGGACCTCCAGAACGGTAGCCGAGCGTGCTGACCATTACACTACGGAGGCGGACAATTATATTATTCATTACGTTACTTTATTACGCGTGGATCTAAAAAAATTATCCACATTTTTAATGTGTTCAAATACTAATCTGGGTTTTCCACTTAAGAGTTAATTTAAATTATTTTCAATAAAGTGTCGGGTTGTGGTTCCGTGGTCAGTGTCGCAGACTCTCGAGTCAGAGTTTCTCGGTTCGAATCCACTCTACCACAATTTGATACCTTTTCCTAATAATGAGCCGCTTACACTCACAGAAATAGTATGAAATTGGAATATTTGTGTAAATAATAAATACACAAATAATCTTTTTTTTTATTTAAAAAAAAAATTACATCTCGACATACATTCCATACCTATGACACATCGTTTACCCTATAAATGCACAGCTTCCATATTTTTCCTCGTATATGTAAAGATATCAATAAAAATATATATGTATTTCGGTATATAAATTGAGAAATCGTATTTTTGTGGTATTTTTGCTGAAACGTCGTTTGCAGCAAATTTTGAACCGACCGGTCCTATATAACTAATCTATACTATTCTGAATAAGAAGATTATCTTTTTTAGAAATTTAAAGATAGATGAACATCAAGATGAACATTTTGGTATTTACAGGGCTTACTATCAGTCAAAAGCTGACTGAGGTGATCACTTTATACAAGTGTAACATTCACCATTGTACACGTGATTGGCAACCACACTATTTATTAACCACGAATTAACATGGAATAATATTTATTGGAGAATATAATAAATTAACTTAAAATAAGTTTTTTTTGCTTCATATTTTTAAGTTAACTCAAATGGAAATTATTACACCAAAGCATTGTAGTATGCTTAGTTAAATACTTGAAATTTCAAGCTACTTAAAGGTATAAAAAAATGTATTTTTTTTAAATAGGACTTAATGTTTCGGACACACTCTTGTTATATTATACGCATTTACAATATGTATATATCTAGCACCTCTGTGAAATACGATAAAATATAGCTTTTGAGACGATAAAGCTCAACATTCAGAAATTGATAAATATAGCCTAAGTTATGAGTCCATTGTTAAAAGAAGAAGGTATATTTGTCCATTCGTTACACGAAATAAAGGTTAAAAGAAATTTTTCGGTTACTTCAATTTGAGCGATTCGTCTTTATGCGGCGGCTCTGTTTTACATTATTGTACAAACTACCTGTCGCTTTTTCTAAACTAAAAGTGCACTGGCAAGAAAGAGAATTGCATCATGGGAGGGATGGAAAGAGAGGATCGAGAGATAGAGATGAAAACAAAAGTTTTTCACCGTCGCGAATCCAAAAGTCCACTGTTTTGAAAGTCTGAGAATCTAAACAAATGCATAGCGGGAAAAACCTGTAAAAAGAACAATGTTCCTGCAAACAAATTCACTCAACTTATCCAAAATGCCTTTGCACTCGCTATAACCAAACTGAAATGATTTAAACTTTTTTAAAATACCCGAAAACTATTCGCGTTTTTCATCGTCTTCAGGATAAGCTTCGTGGGCCTTCGGGAATACAACATCTTAAAGTAACGCAAGTAAAATTTGCTTTAGAGTAAACAATCGAATCATTTGTACTGTCTCTATTTTTTGTTGGTGCAAGAGACATTTCACCTTTTGGTGATGTGGTATGCGACTTGGACTTGAAGCGAAGCGTGTTGGTCCGGGGAAGTTGGGGGGGAGGCGCCACTTCATGAGTAGTGACTACAGGTAGACTACAGTGGCCAGGTAGTGGCCAGGTATGAATATACTCTGTCCTTTGAGGAATGGACTAAAACACGTAAATATGTACTCGTATTTTTTAAACACGTTTTTTTTATACACATACAAGCAATTATTTCATATAATTTGACATTTTCTATAATTTACGTACTTAGTTCATGACCAAACAAAAAAATGGCTTTGCAACACAAGGTTTGTCAGGAAGCCTAGATGCCTCTGTATTAGATCTGGGAAGGCGATGGGACAGCTTTCAAAATCTCCCATAATTCGACAGTACAAATTCACTTTCAAATTATAGGAATTATTTTCTTCAGTAGGTTTATGATGTCATTTTTTTAACCTTTTGCCAATTTGACCGTACCACATACAGGCATAAAAAAAGGGGCTTTGAAGATTTGCCCGTATCTGGTACGGGCACCCCGGCGAAGAAATAGCTCAAATTCATTTTACCGAAATAACAGTGGTAGTTGTAGATTAAAATGGAGTTATACATAGGCTAGACATACGAGATGGAAAACCTTTATGTATATAAGATTAGTTTTAAAAGTAGTTTTAAAATTATCTTTCTTTAAACATTCGACAAAAATCACAAAAGCCACAAAATGTTGCCTACAAAGCCTTGCAATAATGTTTTATTTCATTTTCATAAATAAAAAGAACCTGCCATTTTCCAAATAACCTGTTCAATCAAACTCATTAGTCAAATTGAATACCTTCATTACCTCAATTGAATGCAGTGCCCTACGCACCATTGGGTGCGGATAAGGGTCAGTAATAGTAGTTTTAAATGCAGTCACTTTGTGGTAATATTCTTCCATTTTTTAATACAAGTTTTACTTGGCAAATCCCACTTTATAAATAGTGGTATTTATATTTCCAAGTAAAAATTTAAATCGCTCGTAAACGAGTGGAGGCATTTAAAAAAAAATCTAATTTAATATAGTATTAATTTAATTTGAGCTTTCCCATTGAACGTACTAGTTTAAAAAGGACGCAAAGTTCCGAATCATCTAAGAAGGCAAACGATCTGTGCGCTGAGAGAGACGGAAAGCGTGGCAAAGAGCTTTAGAGGAGGAAAGCAATACACACAACCCGATTCTTGAATTAGTCTGTTCATTGCGCGAGTCAGCTGTAGACGCGTCCGTCTAACGAGTTCTCGGTTGTGATCTGTGACTAGAGAATTGTGGATATATACATATACCAGCCAAAGTAAACAAACAGATGTCGAGATTGTAATGTCTGGTGTATCGCAATTGTGCTTCGAGATGTTCGGTGCGAGTGAACTTACCGTTGGGCTTTAGGCGGCCATCGCGGTGTATTCGGTTTTGGAGGGAACGTATCAGGGGGCGCCGAAGGCCGGGGGCTGAGATGGCCACCCTGGGGCTTTCCAAGGTCTTCATCCTAGACAAGTACTTTACCGAGCTGCAGAAGTTCTGGGAGACCGAGAAAAAGCTGCAAGGTGAGAATCAATACCTGATAAAACACACAATTTTTTTGGACCTAATTTACAACGTTTTGAGTGTGTCCAAATACTTATTCACAAATCTGGATTATCTCAAATTACAGGAGTTATTTTTCATATTATTTTTTGAAGAAGAAACACTGAAACCCGCAGCCTAAGATGGTCGTAAGCCCCGTAAATGCTCAGACTTCCATATTCTTCTTCATCTATGTTGAGATGTCAAAAAATAATATGGAAACCTAATTCTTATAATATTTAGACGGTGTTACAATTGTTTTTGATGTTATTTTATTTAAACCACATCTGCTCCGTATGTGGATTATATGGAGTCCACAAACTGTCTCTAGGCTTTTCTGTCGGCTGCCAGCTACCTTGCATCCTTTCAAGTCAGGTTCGCGTCCCAAGAACTGCCGACGAATTGTCATCAGTGGTCGTCCTGGGCGGTGCAAACCTCATACCTAGTAAAAGAGGCAAGCTTGATTAAGGCTTTCGGGAGGCATGTGGAGTACATGGCCTAGCCAACTGAATCGCCTTTTCTTGACTACTGTTGTGACCAAGATATGCTGCATCCTACGCCGTATCTCTTCATTACTCACAAAGTCAAACCACTGCACGCCTAAAATTCTTCGCAGGCACCTATTCTTAAAGCTCTGTACACGGCTGCTCTGGGCCCTTGTTAGGTGCCATGTATCAAATATATGGAATAAAAACATATTATCTACGAAAAACCTTTATTTTCATAAAATATCCGAGCATCTCCAATGAAATAATAACTTTCCAAAGCGTGATGTTTCAAAAAAATTGTTTTATCATACCTATCAATTACACAATAGCCTTTCAATGTTATCAAAAGCGATCTACAATAAATTGACTGTTGAACGCGAGGCTTAATAACGTATTGCGGGCCGAACATTTATTTATATTGTTGAATTTCCCAATTTGGAGTTGTGGGAAAGTGGTAACCCTAAATGTGTGTGTATTTGTGAACCTGGAAATGTTCAGGACCGAAATGTTCACACCAACCTATGATCTGAATTAAAATTTATGTTTAATTTAAGTTTTCCTCGGTAAATACCGCGATTTCTTACAATCTATTGTGACTCACAAAGTGAGGAATCAATTAATAAAATAAAATTATAATTATTTGAAAAGTTTTATTTGATAATGTAATTTATTTATTATTGTCCGCCTCCGTAGTGTAATGATCAGCACGCTCGGCTACCGTTCTGGAGGTCCCAGGTGGGATTCCCAGGGGGGTCAAATAAATTTAAGCGAGTTTTAACGCGAATATTTCATTAATATTATCCTGGACTGGTACCGGAAGGGTAGGGCTGATCATCTTTCCTTCATGTGGTAACAATCAAGATAACATCCGCGTTTATATGATGCAGTGCCCTATGCACCATTGGGGTGCGGATAAGGGTTTGAATGAAAAAAATATTTAACCACGTGCCATTCACCAAGTGTTATAGTTTAAATAATAATAAATATTACTTTTTAATTCAAAACATTGTTCTATATCTTGTTATACAAAGTTTATATCTTTTAACTTTACTTACAAAAAAGTCAATGAATAATTTGACTTTTTACTATCCAGATATTGTAATCAATCTCAAAGATTTATTATTTCAATTAACTCAATTAATTAAACGTCAATTGTTACATTCCTTAATTACTTTCTTTGATTCACAGTATTATTCTATGTACATGTACATGCACATAAAAAGGTAATAACTTTCAATACGAATTTAATTAATACTCTTTCAATTATTATGCATAATTAAATTTTACTGCAATCTTGATGATTTGTAAGATAAGGAATAAAAATCTGTAAATATGAAAAATTAATTTAGTTTCATTGGTTCTTTCTCTTGATTGTTGCCATTTCTTTATTAAAATTTTAACAGAAAACCTGAAACTGAAATATTTCATATTTGTACAATTTCGGAAAAACTACTCTACTGATCTATTCGTATCGTCAATATAGAATACATAATTGCAATTATATTATAATTTATACTAAAACCTTTTTTAATTTATGTATTTTTTTGTTACAAGATGTATGTACAAGCACAATCTGCCCAGCAATAATAACAGCTGTGAAATTATAAACCTTGACCATTATTACAAGTAATTTTTTTGGTTGATTGAAAAATATTACTTCATAGTAATATGCCCTCCAATGTATGTAAATGAGTTTCGAATATCAAAAAAAATAAATATGGTACAGATATTTGTTTACCAAAAAATAACTAAATGAGATACATTTATATATCAAAATCAATCTCAAAATCAATATCAAAATAAATAAATATGGTACAGATATTTGTTTACCAAAAAATAACTAAATCAGATACATTTATATATTTTTAAACAAGTGTAAAAATATAATGTGTCCGGCTTTTAATAATATTTCTGTTCCGAAAGCATAGTGGTTAGGGAGTTTGGCTACCATGCTGGAGATCCTAAATTTGATTTCCAGAGGGTTAAATAAGTGATTTTTCCCTATAATAATCATAATATCACTCTGGACTTGTACCTGAAGCACAGGACTGATCATATTGCCTTCAAGTTATAAACGATCTTTGCAATAATACATCGATGCTATTCAGTGCCATATGCACCATTTGGTGCGGGCAAGATTTAAAAGAAGAAGAAAGTAATATCCACACCACACCTAAATCGAATTTTCAGGTATTTTAATATCACCTTGTTTTATTATAAATTATTATAATGATTAAATGAAGTGATATGAATTTATTTTATTTAATTATTGGACAATTCATATACCATTTTCGTGAAAACACCTCGATTATTCTGAAAAATATGGTGGGAAAGCGTTAGTGCTTGTTTATTACTGTATATGGAAAAAGAAAAAAAAACAAGTTTATTTCTTTAAATGTGAATTATAAACTGAGAATCGTCAATATCGAAACTCCTTCAATCGGGTACCCGATGATTCATTTTGAAAACTTTTAGTTATTTATTAGAATTCGAAACATACTGAACATCGACAACCTAAAAAGAGTTGATTATACTATTGTACACTTACTACTACAGTATGGCATTGTTGGATGGGGAGGCTCATACAACAACATACTGAACTCTGCAGAAATAGTATAGAAAACCATAATTAAAGTTATTTTGAACAAAAAATACTAAAAGGTGACAAATATTTGAATTATTATTCTTAAATGATTTTTGAACTCCAAAATGCAATACTAATCAATTTCAACAAAACTTCAAATATTTAGGAATTCAATATTTTAATAAACTCCTTAAAGAAATAAAAAATAGAAGATATAAAAATGTCCATTATATATAAACCGTGAAAAAAAAATAAAAAAGACTTTTACACCATTAATTATATAAAACATTAAACCATGAGTCCCTCTCCGAGCCCAAGAGCTCAGTCTTTTTTTTGGAGAGGCACAGCGAATCTAAAACTAAAAGTTTGCCATATGTATAAATTTTTATAAAATATATTATATTGTACTGAAAAATGTAACTACATTAAATAAATTAAAATAAATAAATTAATAAAAAGCTGGCTCTAAATGTCATTTTTTGAGGCTATTTTTTTACTCCGGCTCTGACGTCAGCCCGTGTGCGTCAGGTGTGGCGGCGGGGGTTGGTCAGGGGTGGAAGGGGGTCCGCAGAGGGGTTGGGGGGAGAGGGGAAGCAGACTGCGTTCCTCGGTCACTATAATCATATGTTGTCGTTATTTGGCGATTTTCTGTTTTCGTTTTTTCGACCGTTAAAATACTGAGACCTGGCTTCAACTCTCGTGCCTGGAATAACAAGGTGTGGTTTTAAATGGAAAAGAAAGAAAATAGCATATAAAAATATGAAAATGATATATTCTGGCGTTTCTCATGTGTGTGATTATAGTCCAGGATTCGGACCTCACATACTAATATAAAAGTTTCTGCTTAGTAAAAAGCTTCTTAACATATCACTAATAGATGTCTCTAGTGAAGTTCTAATAATTCAAGAACAAGGTTTCTAAATTTGTTCATTTATATAGAACTTCCAAGAATTTGAGTAGTGTGGTTGTCAATAATGGGTAGAATTGGTGAATGTTACACACTTGTGTAAAGTGATCACTTAAACCAGCCTATGACGGTCGTCAGCCCCGTAAATGCCCAGACTTCCACATTCTTCTTCATCTTTGATGAGATGTCAAAAAATAATATAAAAATAAGCGTTTATTCAAATGCGTGAGCATTTGAATACACACTAAATAATAACAACGTTCACTAAAAAAAAAGTCCCTATCTAACCAAGTACAAGAGCTGTCCCTTTTTTGGAGAGGCTCAGCGCAACTTAAATTATAAGATTGTATTAAGTAGAAATGTATAGAAATTGTATTAAATTGTATGGTTTTTGAACTATATTAAATAAATACATAATAATTATAAAAAAATATATGAATTACAATGTTTAATATGAATTAAACGTTGTCATTTCAAAGCATTCAGTGAATGTCTTTAAGAGATTAAAAATTTTGAACAAACTAGCATTAACACATTTAATTCATTAATAAAAATTTTAATGTTCGTTTGTTCAAAGCCTTAAATCTGCTGAAGTTATTCACTGATTGCTTTGAAATAACGATGCAACATTAAATGCATATTAAAACTTTTAATTCATATTAAACGTTGTTATCAAGCGTGTACTTAAATGCTCATGAATTTGAATGCACGCTTGTTTTTATGAGTTTTTTTCATTCTTTTCCATTTAATAAGACTTATCCATATCTAGCTTGTGTAACTATAAATAAGAACATAAATTTTTTAAAGTTTTTTTTAAACAATTGTTGGATAACCATTATCTGTATTGGGATGATGACAGTTATAAAAAAAAAGTTATAACAGATGACAGTTAAAAACGTGTTTTATTTTAAAATATTTTATTTACCACAAAGGCAGTGCCATATGTTTAACGTAACATCAAAATACGCAATATAAAAATATCAAATCTCAATATTTGTTAAAACAATATTTGAGTTTTATTTTATATACTGTAGTACTGAAATTCATAAAATAAAGTAATTTAAAAAATATAAAATAATAATCTTATTTGATTGAATACATTTCAATATGAATCATAATGCTTCTTTTATTTTTATGTCCAATGTAATACAGTGTAATATAAGAGCAACGCTTATTGTAAATTGATTGTTCTAATTCTATTCTGTGTGATTATTAATATCGTAATGAGAATTATAGCATCATTAAATTGTGATAGTAATACATATTGTATATTACCTTCACAAAGATCGAACTAAGAAGGGTTGAAAAATGAGCATTTAAATACTCATACAATTATTCTATCATCAAATACTCGTATATAAAACTAGACATCAACGAACGCAAGCACGAAACCGTTGATGGCCCAAATTCAAAAACTCACTGGACTTGTTCCCGTCTTCTCGTGGATGCCTTGCCTTAATATATGCAAATGGCCTCTAATTTTTTTCAAATAATAAACGGCTATTTGTTTTCTTCTATTCCGTAAGAGTGGATGACATTCCAAACGATAATCATATTTGATTGATATGTTGGAACCCGTTATTATTTAATAGGTTTCGATCTATGCTTTCAGTGTCCATATTCTGAAGATATAAATCTTTAATATGGTAAATCTTATATTATTATTGTGGTCATTCTATTCCATCAACTCGTACATATGTACTTATACAGCGCATATTTTAAACTACATATGTTATATTAACTTAACCCTTTGTAACAATGATACTCAACCTTTTTTTTCTTCGGGCCGCATACATATGTATATTTGTAAAGATACGCGGGCCGCAACACTATAATTCTATTCCATCAACTCGTACAAATGTACTTATATAGCGCATATTTTAAACTACATATGTTATATTAACTTAACCCTTTGTAACAATGATACTCAACTTTTTTTTTCTTCGGGCCGCATACATATATTTGTAAAGATACGCGGGCCGCAACACTATACTGGTATGACAAAAAATATCATGAAACCAACCATTCCCGTTTTTTTTTGAAAACCATTTGAGATTTATAAAAATATGACCAAAACAGAATAATAATAGCGCGCATATTTGTCTGTCAAATGTTTGTTTTTTGGGAATAAATCTAGCGTGTGCAGTAGCAACATTCTTGTACCAGATCTGATGTTGACACGACAACGACCATCCTCTTCGGGTTTCCATGTCTGTACGTCAAAGTCGAAATAAATCTCAAGATATACGATTCTATATTTATAGAATCCCAGATTTTGTAAATCATGTTCCTGATAATAAATGTGTTGGGGGCCGCACAAAAAAGCTTGGCGGGCCGCAGGTTGAGTATGGCTGCTTTGTAAGATAATACGCCTTTATTAATTTAATATTAAGTTTAAATCAAATAAAAGTAATAACTTATATGATGTAGGATAAAAGAAGGTTATATTAGTATTTATATTTTCTTTTTCTCCTTCAAACCCTCATCCACATCCGATGGTGCATAGGGCACTGCATCATATAAACGCATCTTGATCGTTATCATATGAAGGAAAGGTGATAAGCCCTCCACTTCAGGTACCGGTCCAGGGTTATATTAAATAAATATTAGAGTGAAAAAATCACTATTTATATTCACAATAATTTAAATTTTAGTCATCCATATATGTATACAGCAACTACAAATTACATTTATGTAACGTATGGTTTAGTTGTAAATCATTATTGACAATCAAACTGTCTAAGATAACAATAATTGCGGTCAAATCAAAAACTACAATCAAATACTTTCACTGCAAAAATACTAATATTAATGGTTTGTGAGAACTAAAACATGAGATTTATTTCCGTGATTCATTAAATTCGAGATAAAGAGAAAAATTGCATCTATTGTAGTTCTGGATGTTGTTGATTCTTTGGGTTCGTTACCTATTGTATAGACCAAATTTTACGCGAAGAAAGATGTTTTAATATTTTTCCTCACACAGCGTGTGGTACCTTATCTGTTTATATATATATATATATATATAGCGAACGTAGTACAAATTATAAAATATAGCTGACTTAGTACATATAACATCCACCGCATAGTTTAGCTGGAATAAAAATACTCATTTTTAGTATTAAAAGTCGTTTTGTCATTTAATACTAAATATACGATACCACAGAGAAAAATCATAAAAACTACAATTTTTTATTAAGTTTTACTTGGTAAAACCACCACTCTTTAAAATCTTTTGTACCGTGTTTGAAAATAATTCGGAATACATCAACACACGTTTCACAATATATTTTCAGAAATATGTAGAGGTATTTACCAAGGAAAACTTAAATTAAAAATGGATAAATATTATCCACAAAGTGACTGCCAAATCAATTAATGAAATTAATCTACAAAATAAGATACATCTTTCGATAAACCTTTCATTACAGAAAAGACAATTCGACTTCACTTCACTTCCACTTCACACTATTAAAAATTATGCTTGATGGACTCATGAGGTTTTCTAAATACAAAACTCTTTATATGCTCGTCATTTGTTTCGATCAAAAACAAATATATTTTTGTAGTTTAAAAACAGCATATTAGAGAGTTATTTTATTATTTTAATAAAAAAATTAAACAACCAATCTCAACAATTCCCTATTAGGTACTCCGTAAGTGGTACTTGTATATACATATAATAAGATTCTTATGTGTATACCCATAGATATACCTGTATAGGTTTGTAATACCCTGAACCGGGTTTATTTTAACGAGACACGTATTGAGTATGTACAGCTTCACTTAATCTGATAAAAGGTTAAGTTACTAAAGGCTTGAGTAACAGGGATAATCAAACAAATTACTTGGGAATTTCAGGGCAATTTACTAATTTATTATATAATTTTTCAAATAAAAAAATAACTATTTCTGTAGTTGAGTTACTAGATCGGAGTAAGCCAGAACCTTACATGATCACCAACGATATTCACTAACCCTTTTTTTTGTCAATCATCATATATTTTTAAATCTGACTATCAATATCAACAAAATATGTTATATTGAGATGAGTTTTTGAACTCCATTAAACATACCCTTAGACCGCTAGGAGTCTACGAACCCAAGTTTGGGAAAGGCTATTCTAGCAGGGGCTGTGTTTTTTCTGCAATGTCATAGATTACTCTATTTGTATTAGTGATTTTTCTTACTCAATTTCCTAAAAACAAACGAAAAATACAAAATAAAGCCATTTTCCATCGTATTTTGCCATAGCAAAGAATTTAAAAAATAAAAATAAACTAAACATAGTAATAATAAACAGTATAAAAATGACCTTCATGATAATACAGATGTCATTAAATTTAAATAAGATAGTATAAAATTTTGACATTTTTACATAGATGAAGTTGAATTAGGAAGTCTGGGTATTTATTTACAGGCTTACGACCTGTCATTGGCTGGTTAAGTAATCACTTTACACTCATGATCAGGTATGTCGAATACTTAAAAGCGGTCGGGTCAGGAGTCAAAATAATCGGCTGAGAAGGTGTATGAATGTGGAAGAGACGAAGAATGTTTACAAAGACAGATAAGTATGACGTGCTATTCTCTCTGCCTACTCCTGTGGAAAGCGACGCAAAGTTTTGTTAGTATGTTTAGAATTAAAGGTATTGTCATTTTTCAATGCTTTATGCGTAGAAATTAAGTTAATATTATTATACCAAATGCACATACCTCCAGAACACTGCACTCAACAAGAAAATACAGAACTTTGTAAATAAATAGCTAGAGTTGCCCAACAAATGCAATGTAATAGCGGTCGGTTGCATACTACGAAAGGTGTGTACCTATAAAATTATAGTCCGTTCTGGCAGTGTTCGCTTTACACTGTACACGGGAAGTCATTACTGCCTGGCAGACTATTATATTCAAGTACCTATTTCTGACTCTTGTTGCCATACGGTAAATTACTCTCTACGTAGGTACTTGTGAAAATATCTATTATACAAGTCATTTTCAATGCACAAAAGATTGTTTCAAAAACCCCCAAAATACTTCTAAGTAATTTTGACTTGGGTTCATATTTTGAGAAACATTCCATTGTCCACACGATTTTTTTTACAACCAATTTAAAGTCAACTATATTAACCCCCATAAAATAAAATATAATAATCATATGCATTGGAAACATTTTTTTTCCAATATATATTTACATTACTCGTATATGTATATGTATGTAAAAAAAAATCACGTGTTTTTCTATGTGTCGAATGTTTACTCACACTCAATTTTAAAATCATCATACGCTTTTTCAAAGTGTTTGCGTTATTTTTTTGTCCTTAAAAAAATATATATTTCATAGCAAATATTTTTCCAAATCTACAATATAATTTTTATTGAAATTTAAAATACGATTATTTAATCTAGTAAAACTGGGAGCGATAAAAATGCAGTTGTTGTTATTTCATATTGTAAAGTCGATTTCTTCTTCTTCTTACTTTGATCTGCACTTAATGGTGCAAATTATTGAATAAAATTGACGCGATGTTATGTTGACCATTAATTATATGGAGGCAAGGTGATCGGTCTTACGTTTCAGGTACAAATTTTGGATAGTATAAAATTAGAGTGAAATAAATAAATACAAGAGTGAATGTTGAAAAAGCATTTGTATTTATTTTGAAAAACTTATTTTTTTTCTATATTGAAGGCAATTTTCATCATACAATTCAAAGCCATTTTTTACCACGGACATGAAATAAAATTTCAATTTAAGATAGCTCTGGTCATGCTTATTATACTTTACAATATATAATCTGCGACTGACCATACATGCTGTCAGATGTGTCTACTTACAATACGATCTGTATCTGAATACCAGAGTTAAAACCGGCTTATAACCCCGTGCTAAAATTCTTAACTGGGACAGAAATAGCCCGGGGTTCAAACCTTTGTGGAAAATAAACTAAACTAGATATTATCACTCTCTATACAAATTGATTTTTTGTAAACACTTGTTTGGCTACAGTAAAAAATAAAGGTAGGTGTTTTAATATAAACTAGATCGATATGATTTAGATACTAAGATTAAACCTACGTTAGAAATTATGTAAAATGTGGTATTATTATCTACCTCTATAGTATGTTTTTATACAGTTAAAAAGGCGTGAGCGTATGTATGTCTTGTATGAATTTATCCGAAGATATAAGAGATTGAAATATACGTTCGACTCCTCTAAATAGCTGATATGATGTTAGTCTAGTTTTACAAAATCTGCAACTTTCATACATGAATTAATTGTATCATCTAACTACTTAGGATATTTGATCAGTTTTGATTTGTAACTCAACAGTTTTAAATTTATCTCAAGATAAAGACATTTAAAATGTAAGTTTGGCACTTACAGCCATATGGAACATTTGTCAGTTATTTAAATTTAACACACATAATATTTAAAAATAATTTATTGTTTTCTACCATTAACATAAACAAAATAGGTAGAAATATTTAAAAGTCTATTGTACCATACAAACCCATAAAAAAATCTAATTTCCTTTAAAAAATAACTCGTAAACCCTGTAAATGCCCAGACAATCATACTTCCTTCGTATAAAATTATATTTTTCAAAATAAAAGTTATCTTCACCACGTAGTCAAAGTATTAACTTTCGTATAGAATCTCATCCTAGATAGAAATACACGAAGATGAAAAGTAAAAATATGACATTATAAATATTATCGTAAAATAAATACAGAAAAATACAATAAAAGAAATAAAAATTCATTGTGATGTACGAAACTACTTTCCGAGATTGTTGTAACTCCTTTCAAGATGGTCTTAATCACTCGAAAGTTTTTGCTCGGTCATTTCATTCAATTCTAATGATCACGAAATAAAGCTACCACGATATTAGTTCTGATATTCTATAGTACGGTCATGATATTCAGCATTCTTCATAACTTTGGCCATATTTTGTATGTAAAATAATTATGGGAACCATATCTCTGTTTCATTATATTCTTAAATGATCATAAAAAGTTGTTCTTAAAGCATTTTGTGCACGGCTCAGAATCTGAATGTTGTAATTACAAACACGACAATATGTGGGTAAGCACGCGCGGTTCGTGGCGTCTTGTGAAAGAGATAAAATACAAAATAGCCTTCGTAATGCACCGCTTTATCGCTGGTTATAAGCACAGCATGCAAAAAATAATATTTGAATTGTGTTGATTATAAGTTTGTAAACATAAAATATATCCCTTTGTCTTCATATAAGTTTGGATAATATATTATGTTTATTCATAGTTAACAACATGAAGTAGTGTTTTCTAAACTTTTAACTTTTGACCCCAAAGTAATCACTTATTTTCTATTGCCTTTATGTAAAATAAATGAAGCGATAACATTTTTTTCCTTTTTTATATTATACATATTACGTTTGCATATAATACAATGAAATATGAAGTCTTTTTAAAAATATATATATATTAAATAATTTCTATCTATAAGTGAGGCTGCCTTCACTCGTTACGAGTGATTTAATCTCTTTGATTGGAGTTTGAATTTTTTTTATTTTATTTTCGTAATTTTTTAAATATAATTGTGTAAATGTATAAAAAATCAAGTATGATAAGTATGAGAACATGATAATCAATTCTTATGTCATTGATATTTTTTAATGTTAACACTGAAATCTCATGTATCATTAATTGGATGCTTCCATGTAAAACCATGTTTACTTTTCCAATAAGTGTATACTGCCCATAATCGAATAATCGGTGCAAATTATTATCCACCAAAAATCATCATAATTTTATATTTGTTTGTTATTCACGAATCCACTTTTTTTTCATTCTTCATATGTTATGTTTTTAATTCTTCTGCGAGGGTCAATGTCTCAGAGCGAGTAATTTAAACATTAAAAATAATTATCGTGGATTCTTTAATATGTTTATTGAAAACATGTTTTTCAATAACATTAGACGTTAGTCTATAATTTACTCAATTCGACTTCGAAAGGAGTTATCGAAGTTCAACTATTACATGTCGTATTTTATCCAAATACGATTTTAGTCGATTCGTTAATTGCTTGATCGGAAAAAAAGTAGGAATATGGTATGTTAGTCTGAACAAAATCCCACGTGTTTTCTTCAGATCTGTGAATTCAATGATATGTCAGTTTTGCAATTTGAAATAATTATAACCAATCTATGCAAAGTATACCTTCTTCTTATTCCTGACTCTATCTCAACTTATCGTGTTTGTAGACTATTGAGGTCAGCTCTCCTCATCCTCAGGTTGTTGGTCCTTCTATCATGGACAACGTCACCTAGGCCATGCCTTCGAATCATGTTATCTTTCTGTCGGAGCCATGATTTTTTTGATCTTCCTCTAGATGTCTTTCGATGAATATCCATGGCTGTCAACTGGTATGTTCAGGTTCTCTTAGTCCTATGTGCCCATACTATCTCAGTTGCAAACCCTTTCCTCTACCTTACTATTGATGTTCCTTACACCCAGGCTTCCACGAATGCGTGATCTCTTTATACTGTCCCTGAGGAACACTCCAGCTAACCATCTAAGCATTCGCATATCAGCAGATACCAATTAAAGCGAACCATTTACCATAAGAAAACAATTACCTCTCCAGAAAGCACGAATAAAATATTCTGAAACAAAAACATTTAAAACAGAAAAAAAGCTCTTTTAATCAGACTCGATCGTGATTTTCCGCCATTAAAATATGTTATTGTTATCCGTTTTTATCTTTATTTTCGTAAAAACAATTTCCTGTTCTAAGAACATTTCAATTTATCTCGACAGTCATTTTATTTTACGAGGGCATTATCAAACGCTTGTCACTTTAAATTACAACCTTCCTTCAACTTCGATTGAATTATTTTTTTGTCATCTCCATTCCAAACGTTTGACAGAATACCTTCTTCGCATTGATTTAAAATGCGATCTTCTTCTTTTTCTTCTGCGTCGATGTCCTCATTGCTGAGAGTCGTGACCATCCTCTCTCTTTGTGCTTTAAAAATGTATTCTTAATATTTAGCTAATTGGTTCTCTGGGAAAGATATTGCAGTATTTTACCCTTACTTTCTGCATAACAGTTGACAAAGATGATGGTTTTCTTTGATGCTGTGTTTTACAGTTTTGCTGCTGCCCAGTGCCCCGTACCGCTAAACTCGTTTTGACCTAACTGATTATGTAGTATTTAATTTATATAAAAACATAAGTTTTACTCTTCCTTATAAACCTTTAAGCTTTTTATTAAAAAAAATAAATCACGTTTTCACGCGTCTCCCGGTATGCGATTTAATTCGGAAAGGATCTTACATACATTTAAATTAAGGGTCTCTGCCAAATAAAAATAGCTTATTTAAATCAACTGCTGTCGAGAACTCATAAACGAAACGACACACACATATATGAGTTTAAAAATTGGAGTAGTGAGGTTGTCAATAATTTGTTACACATATATAAAATGATCACTTAAACCAGCGTATGACGAGCCTCAAGCCCTGTAAATACCCAGATTTCCATGTTGAACTGTCAGAGATATACTATGATAGTTTAAAGATATACTATAAGTCTAATTGTCCATTTCGCATGGAATTTTATAAAAGAAAAACTTGAACATGCCATTTGTTGACTCGTTGCTACGCCAACCTAAAACGCGATAATTGGTTGTCATTTAATTGGTTCAATTAAGATTTGCAATTTCGGTGTGGTCAATTGGCTGAGGATCTTTACGATGTCCCTGGAATGCGGTGTGATTACTCGTTCCCTCTCCTGTGAAGCCTTCACACTGATTCCCTTGCTCGAGGGATATTCCTCCGAAAAAACAGAATTAATATGAACATCGTGTTGTAGCAGAATTTTCATATTGTAATAAATTTAAGTTTGTACCTATTCTCGGTAATTGGGATCGTTCGCGGCCAAACTTTGATTGATAAAGGGTGTTTTAATACATATATTATATACATAAAATATAATGGGTTAAATATGTAAAGTTGTTTTGTACTATTATTCATAAATTATTAGTGCTTTCGTTAATGAAAACATAACGTGTGAATTTACTATGGGAAAGGCATTATATAGTGCAATTAATTTATATAAATTATGAATGTAATAAAAACCTTCGGTTGGCATATTTACCCACATTATGAAAATTGTTTGAATATTTTTACATTTCAGACTTTGTACAAGAATTGTGAAAAATGCGGATGAACTAATTATGTAAATATTTTAGTTATTTACAACATTTTGAGTGTAAACATACATATACTTTTCATAAATTTGGGTTTTCTCCAATCAAGAGTTATTTTTACATCTTTTGATATCTCAACATAGATTAATTATTCTTCATATATATTGAGATATTTTAGTTATTATTATTATTTAATTTGGTTATTTTTTATTTTATTTATTTCATAGATACAAACATTTTTATTTGTTTTTACTATATCGGTCACTCCTTTCAACAACGTCATATATCAAAAAACTTGATTTTTCAGGTGATAATTTTGAATGTTTAAAGATATAATAAAATGTATCAAAAATAAATATCAAGCCACTTATTACACTTTTTACTATGTAACATGTTTTTAGGTAAAACCTGAATGTTTTTTCTTCATTTAAAAAATATTTAGCATGTTTATAAAAATAATTAAACAATACCTTTTCTTCAAAATGTAAAAACACCACTTTCTGCTCGTTGTGGGTAAATATTAAGTTAAAAATATGCCCCTTTGTTGGCATAAAGTACATTTTCTGGGCATTCCAAAAGCATGCACAACTGAAAATTGACGATTTTTGATACATGACGTTGTTAAATGTATTACGGCTCTTTAGACATGGCCTGTGTTGAGCCGAAATACTTACATGTTAATACAATTTTGTTGATACAATTGTTCATGTTAATATAATTGCAACATTTTGAGTGTGTCCAAATACTTGTTCACAAAATCTGGATTATCTCCAATTACAGGAGTTATTTTCATATAATTTTTTGACATCTCATCAAAGATGTAGAAGAATATGGAAGTCTGGGCATTTACGGGGCTGACGACCAATCATTTACGTCTTACCAATAGATGTCTCTAGTGAAGTTCTAGTGATTCAAGAACAAGGTTTCTAAATTGGTTCATATATATATATATAACTTCCAAGAATTTGAGTAGTGTGGTTGTCAATAATGGGTAGAATTGGTGAATGTTACACGTGTGTAAAGTGATCACTTAAACCAGCCTATGACGGTCGTCAGCCCCGTAAATGCCCAGACTTCCATATTCTTCTTCATCTTTGATGAGATGTCAAAAAATTATATTTATATAATTGTTCTATTTTTTAATTATTAGATTATATACATTACAAACAATAGATACAATAACAATTTACAGTATTAAGGGTTTACAATAAAATAACCTTTCCTAAAAAAATATTTAAATCTGTATTTGGTCTACAATAATGAACGTATTGACATGATTCATTGTTTCCCTGACAGGTGACACTTATTGTCACGATACTTCGAGCGATACCACGATCAAAAAAAAATTTGTACTGGGCTCATGTAACACATCAAAGTTCAAGTAGCCCCGTTCTACGGTACCTTAAATATTCTTAAGTCTAATAAATAAAAGTATCTTTTATTTCAAGGTGACCACATTTTGTAAATTCTACGTTTATTATCACAGGTACCTATATTAGCATACAAAATAACAATGCTAGTTTTTATATTTATTTGCAACATGTTGTGTTTCCGTTATTCGAATGTGTTGAGTAAATTAACGTATTTTCTCACGTGGTAAGATTTTTTTAGTTCAGACATATCTGTGTATGGAAATTGTTACAATAGCCTTTTATTCAGTTGCAACTGTTTACATCTTTGTTTCAAACACCTAGTTAACTAATTCTTAAACTACACGTACATCTATTAGTCAGATTAATAACGGGTCTTTATTAATAAAACTCATTTTGCCACTGTGGGAAAGGCGTATTGAATTTCCCAAATTAAGTATACTATTTTAATATCTCCCAATAGTTTAGATTCACGCACTTTGTTTGGAAATCTCTTAAAAAACGGATATTTGTAAACAGTAGTAGTTGTAGTAGTTTTTTTCTCATATCTAAATGTAAAAATTATGTATGTATGTGTATATACTCGTATATGTGTGTGTATATATCGCTCACTCCTTTCGACAACGTCATAAATCAAAAAACTTGATTTTTCAGGAGATCGTTTTCAAAGTTTAAAAATATAATGAAATGTATTAAAAATAAATATCAAGCCACTTTTTGAACTTTTTACTGTGCAACAGATCTTTTTAGGGAAAACCTGAATATTTTTTCTCCATTTGAAAAATATTTAATATATTTAAAAAAATAATTAAACAATACCTTTTCTTCAAAATGCAAAAACAACACTTTCTGCCCTGTAACGGGTAAATATTGTGTTTAAAATATGACGTTTTTGCTGGGATATAGTACATTTTCTGGGCATTCTGAAAATATGTGCAATTGAAAATTTACGATTTTTGATATATGACGTTGTTGAAAGGAGTGAGCGATATATGATCCTCATTTCATAGATACAAGAGTGAGGTAAGAATCATTTTTAGTGTCCACATTTAAATATATTTTCATCAATGTAGGTAATGCCGTAGTGTAATGGTCAGCACGCTCGGCTACCGTTCTGGAGGTCCCGGGTTCGATTCCCAAGGGGGGGTGAAATTAAATATTAGTGATGTAACACTGTAATATTTATTTGATTACCCTGGACTGGTACCTACTGGTACCTGAAGCGGAAGGCTGGTCACATTTCCTTCATGTGTTAACGATTAAGATAACACTGCGTCAATACGATGCACTGCCATATGCACCATTGGGTGTGGATAATGCTTAGGAGAAGATGAAGAAATGTACAATTTGTGTATGTATTCGTATGTGTATATGTGTGTATGTATATATGATCCTCATTTCATAGTTACATTTAAGATAACGATATTATTTATTGTCTAAATTTTAATATGATTTAATTTATGTAGATCGAATTATTTATTTAAAATTGACAGTTAATCGTTATTATTGTTTTTTTTCTCTTCTCTCTATCTCCTTGACCTTTTTTATTGTTATTTAAATACATTTTGTTTGTTACAGCCAAAATCACTCGTAAATGAATAGAGGTTTTCAGATAATGATCATAAAAATGTACAATTTCTCATATCTAAAAATATACTATGGTTCACTAAAAACGTAAATTAATCGTTACACCATGAATTTGTTTGATTGCCGACAAATTCGCTTAGCGGCCAGTTCTGGTATTGCTGTGAAAAAAGAACTAAGTAGTGTTGACAACATGAACTTAACTTCTGTACTTGTTATTCTAACGATGTTGGCATTTTTAAAACCGGTTGTCAATTAGTTTTGTCGGGAAATTAATGACACCGGAAATAAAATGAATTGATTTTTTTTGTTTTTTATTCAACCGAATAGAAGTAAAGTAACAGTTATCTACTCCACGTAGATAAAGCGTAAGCTTCTATATGGAATCATAGGCTGGATTGTAAATGCTCTTTATCGATATCTCAATAATTTTCATTTTTCAAACCCTTATCTGCACCCCAATGGCGCAAAGGTCACTGCATCATATAAACGCAGTGTTGACAACCACACTTCTCGAAATTATAAAACTTATAGGTATTTATTGTCCGCCTCCGTAGTGTAATGGTCAGCACGCTCGGCTACCTTTCTAGAGGTCCCGGGTTCGATTCCCAGAGGGGGGTCTTATAAATATAAGTATTTTTTTCACATTAATATTTATTCAATATTACCCTGGACTGGTACCTGAAGTGAAGGGCTAATCACCTTTCCTTCATGGGTTAACGATCAAGATAACACTGCGTTTATATGATGCAGTGCCCTGTGTACCATTGGGGTGCGGATAAGGGTTCGAATATAGACATATTGATCAAACGTGTAACACAGTATGCGCAAATTCACAATGATATACGGAATGAGATGTAAATGCTCAGACCTCCAAATTCTTTTTCTTCGATTCTTTGTACATATACATACATAAATACACACGTGCATTTTTTTTTACGTTTTCCTTCATACCAACAATTTGTATTGGGTTTCCGTAGTACCTACTTACCTACGTACGCCCGGCACACGCTTCCATTGCGCGCTGAATATCAATCACCTGGAAGAGCACTATTAATTCTGGTGGCATATAGGTATACACATATTGCAGGCTCACCGCGCAGGTAGGTACCTAGTTGGCAGATTCTACGCGAGCAAACCGACACTTTTATCTTCACCCCACTTTGCTAGGAGGAAACTCATTCATGCTTGTTGCTTGACCGCGCGTCGATGTCACCATAGCATCCGTACGAAACCTGAATACTACTAAAAATATTGCAGTACAGATATCAAATATTGCGAACAAAATATTAATAAAAAAGTAGTATCGCTTAGAAAATGTGAAAAACACAGTAATTAATATTTAATAAATATATTTTGCCATAAAAAAGAGAAAAATCATAATAATTTCTATTTAATTTAAGTTTAAATACGTAAATACGACTTTTTCTTTAAATTTATTGTGATATTTGTTTCGATGCATTCAGCATCATTTTCAAACGTACGGTGTTTGAAAATGATGCGAAATGCATCGAAACACGTGTCACAATAGATTTTAACAAATAGTGGTATTTACTAAGTTAGACTTAAATTAAAAATATAAAGATTTTGCCACAAAGTGACAAATCAATTAATGACATAACTATTTAAGATATTTTATACAGTTTTGGGAGTCTGGGCAATTAACTGGGCTTAAGCCCTTCATAGGCTGGTTAAGTGATCACTTTATACACTCGCAACATTCACCAATTATACCCATGATTGACAACCACACTTCTCAAATTTTCGTTACTCCGAGATACATTGATCAATCTGGTGACACGGTACATATGAGTTCGCAACAGCCATCTTTGTCGGTTTGAGAAAGCTTTTATTTAACAGAGACTTTTTTATTCGTATGCAAGATCCGAACACCAAATAATATTCACAAACTGAAAAACGCTTATAAGAATAAACCTTTACTTATTAAATAATGGTATTTACCAAGTAAAACATAAATGAAAAATGGATAGACATTGTATAATGATATATACTTTTAGTGTGTCGTTTGCAGACATTTATTTATTAATGTATACATGTGTTACTAAATGAATGTGCCATTAAATTTTTATGTTACTTCTAGATTAATATCGGCATACTTTATATAATATAAAACGATTCATAACAAACAAATCGTTAAATTATACGAAACAAATCCCAAGGCCTGACCGCACATCCCTTTTAAAAGGTAAAATATACTGGAATCCATTTTATACCACACCACCACATAGTTAAATTTACAATACACGGAAACCCTTGGTCCATTTCAAATCAGAATCATTTTCCAAGAAATCGTCGGCAAAGTCTTGCTTCGCTCGAACGGAGTTTGAAAAATAAAAACCAAGACAGTAAATTAAGTAGAATTAGTAAGAAGTTATTTTCTATGTGTCTTAAAGGATTTGCAGGGTATAATGGAAAAACAACCCTTTTGTTGTTTTGTCGAATGCCAGATAGGGAATTCAGTTGACTGTAGATGTATTTGAAGCACTCGGCTACAGGTTCTATCTATTAATTTCTTGAATACGGTGTTCTAGTTTGTCTCTCATTTTGTTTGGGTAGAACAAAAAAAAGCTTTTGTGCTTTTTTTACCTTTCAAGGTAAAAAAAGAATGTATTCTTTGATGTATTCTTTGAATTAATTTTATCAGAAAAATTCATAATATTAATTATGTAAAATCTTCCTGGCTACTGATATGGATAGGGGGTCAGACAAACTACATATGTACCACTTTAGGTATGTGTACGTTGACAGAAGATATAACAGATGTTATTTTATGGAATTTGAGTCGTTTGTAGGTCACAGGTGGCCAAAAATACTTCATCACGTAAATGTGCTTAATATATTACACCTATATATTGATATAGTTCTTGCATTACTGAATTTTGAAGTAAAGAAAATATATAACGAATCATGTATGGTTACAACGTTTTGAGTGTGTCCAAATACTATATGAAAGAGTTTTTACCCAATAAAATATTCTTTTATCTCACCATAGATGCCTCCAGTGAAATAATATTGAATGCAAGCACCATATTTCGAGTTTGAGCAATATACATACATATATAGAAGTTCCAAGAATTTAAGTATTGTGGGTAGAATTGGTGCATAATACGCGTGTGTTGAGTGATCACTTTAACCAGCCTATGACGGTCGCAAGCCCCGTAAATGCCGAGATTTTCGTTATTTTCTTCATCTATGTCAAGATGTCAAAAAAATTAATGTATCGTTGCTACCATGAGCAATTTATACAGGTTATTAGTTTTTAAAACAAAATTTGAATAATCGTTTAATAAGATGTTTTGCGAAGCTTTTTTTATTTCAAACAAATCACAAAATACTCGAACATAAATTGTAACCATTAAACATTTCTTTTTGTAGTATGTCTATTGTGGCTTGACATTTAATTTGTTCAAACTTAAACGGTTATTGTGTATGGGTTATTAATGTCTAAAATGCCCATAAAATAAAAGTTAAGTTTATGGTGATATTTATCGCTTGCCACAACATTTAAATTCGGCGAATTAAAATATCAGTATGGAGATATCCTATTCATGTGTTTTTGAATTGAATACGATTTGGTTAAACCAACACCGACGCAGTTTATTTGGAAATTTATGTCACGATTTTAATGGCATCTCCATAGAATTACGAGTGTCTGTCAAAAATCTCATCTTACTATCACGCTGATTTCCGCAGGGGTGGCAGAGAGGATAGGGGGCCACATCACTCCATCTTAACTATGCATCTCTTCATATCGTACAAACCCGTTGATTATTCTGACTCCTGACCTATATGCTTTCAAGTATTTAAAGTACCTATTTAAAGTTCTACCTCGCCATGTTTTTCTCAAGCTTCTTTTACTTATATTTACAAAATATGTATACTATAAAAATTAAATTCATCTCATATATTTATAATAACGCCAAAAAAGAAATAATCTTAACGCACCTTAATTAAATATGCGAAAATGGATGTGTTAGTCTTGTATTCTTTATCAATTCACAATTCGAACATCTATCATGCATCGTTTTGTTGCACATCGTGCTGGGTGATCACATTTCGACTGCATTTAATCTGCTTTCATTCTTCTTCTTCCAACACTTTGTTTCACTTCAATGCATTAGGGTTGGTACCTGAACTTCATTGAGCGTGGTATTAGCTTTTGGTTCTTTGCTATTAGGCTTTTGCTACTACAACTTGTTTTAGTACGTCATTCACTCGGTTTTATCAATCTTTCCATCCCTAGAAAAGTGTTTTTCCAACGTGTTAAATATTGAACTTGAACACTGGTATTATACAAAAATCCTCACTTAAATACTGTTATAATGTTTTCCCATAGTGTAAACCTGTATATAAAAAAAACAACGTTGTTAGTTGAAAGCTTTACCTACACGTTCCATTGCACAAAAGCTTTGTCTGAGTTTAAAATAAAGCTTCGACCCACGCTCGAGATCCTAGAACAGGTATATACGAAAGGGCTCGAAGGCCATAACCGCTAGAGGAAGGTATGTAGATTCATTTTAAAGCCTTCAATTTTTACCCATGAGTAAAAAGGGTCCTAATATATTTTAACTGTATTTTTATTTATTTGAAATTGTACAGTTATATAATAACTGAATAATATATTGCATGTAAATATCTTAATAATTAGTATTTTGTGTTTTTTCAAATGTGTATTATAAAATTGGATTTCAATCCTATGTATATATCAAGACATCCATTTAAATATCCACAGAGACGAAGTAGGTTATAAGAAGGGAATATATAAGCATGGTCATTTACAGAGCTTACGATATGTCATTATCTTGTTAAAGAAACAGCGATGCACGGTCTTTAGAAGAGATTATTTCCAGCTTTCAATTTATTTACTCGGTATATTACGAAACTAATTACGGGTAGTATATATTGACGTGTATAATAATTTTAATAATTTTAGTAGTTTTAATTGTAAAAATTACTGTTAATTGTAAACCACCCTTGAGTTGATTTCTCACGATAACGGCGCTATATAAATTGTCATATTAATAAAATCATCACATAGAATTAAGTATCTATCTTTCATTTGTTATCTGCGCTAACATGGTAATATGAAAATAATCCATTTTGCCATTAAATGCTTTAAGAATTAGACAATGTTATTTTTATATGTAAAAATTAAGATTTGTCTGCCTCCGTAGTGTAATGGTCAGCACCCTCGGCTACCGTATTGAAGATCCCGGGTTAATAAATTTAAGGGGTTAAATAAATTTAAGTGATTTTTAACATTAATATTTATTCAATATTACCCTTGACTGGTGGTACCTGAAGCGGAGAGCTTATCACCTTGTTTTTATATGTTAATTAATTATCAAGATAAAACTTCTTTTATTGATGCAGTGCCCTTTGCAGCACCGAGTGCAGATATATTTATTTTTCAAGCTTCCAAACCTCTTACGTAATAAATACGTATCATCGATAAGTCGTGGATATACTGGTAATAATACTTCATACATTTTACCTAATTCGAATCTCCTTTAGGTTGACAAATAATAAATTATCATCATCCTATTTAAGACTAAATTCAAGGCCGGTTTAAGTGTGATTATGTATTCGGTCTCCGTGTTACTAATATAGTGGGTGTCACTTTCAATATAATCGTCTCTTACATATACAGGATGTAGTCAAATTTATTATTTAAATCACATACTTAAGCTATCCACATAATGCTTATTTATGTACGCATATGTTTCAAGCTCAATCGAAAAAGGAAACCGTTTTGTCGGGGTTTGTTGTGTCACGATTTGTACGTTACATGGTTACTGAGATGTCACGTGAAATTTTAAAATACTTTTGTATATGAAGGGATATGATAAGATACGCAGCTTTTGAAATACATATTAACACATATTAATATACTTTTGTGTATAAAGTAATGTGATAAGATATATGTCATTTGAAATACATATTAACACATATGATACTTTTGTGTGTAGAGGGATGTGATAAGATATACGACTTTTGAAATACTTATTAACAAAAATTAAGATACTTTTTAACATACTTTTGTGTATGAAGGGATGTAATAAGATAATTTTTTTCTGAAATGCATATTAACACATATTACGATACTTTTGTGTATGAAGGGATGTGATCAGATACGCAGCTTTTGAAATGTTACCACATTTTAGGAGACGCCTATAATTTTCGACGCCTATAGTTTTTAATAATACAATACAATTCAGTAGACTCTACAAATGAGTGTTTGATTTTAATATTTAATATATAAAAATATTGTTCATGTAAATTTAGCTTCCGTGCTGGAGGTCCCGGGTTAAATTCGGGTGAGGGTAAAAATAAATATTAGCGATTTTACTCTTAAATATTGATTAAATATTACCCTGGACTGGTCCCTGAAGCGCAGGAGTGAGCACCTTGCCTTCATGTAAGTAACGATCAAGATAACACTACGTCAATACGATGCAGTGCCCGATGTACCATTGGGGCGGATAGGGGTTAGTACATGTAAATTTACATGGAATTTCCAGGAGAATCTTTTTCCAATATAGTCGTAAATGTTATCTCATATTGTGAATACTTAATGCAATACTATCATTGCTTCAAATTGAAGATTCGAGTCAGGCATTTAAGTTCTGCATTGTGTGGTTATATTGTGGTTAAAGTTTAACGTTGTTTTATTATCGGCACGAATGGAATAATTGGCTGGCACCTACCTTTAATCTGACCGCCATGAATATTCTGCGCCCCTCTCTCTCTGTCTTTCCTCATTCTGCCTCTTTCCGCCTCCAGCACCTGACCATTCGCACTCTCCGAGATGCTGTAACGGTACCACTCTAAACAGATAAGCCAGATGATCCGCCTCGGGACAATCCGCAGTGCTACCTTCTACCTTCCCAATGCTGACTAAATAACAAGTTCCAACTATACATGATTCAATTCCAATGTACTTTTATTCTCAATTTAAGTTTTACTTGTTAAATACTAGTATTGTTGAAATAGTGGTATTTACCGAGTAAAACTTGAAATAAAAATTAAAAGATATTACCACAATCTGACTGTCGAATTAGTTAATGAAATTACTTTTGTTCTTATGAAGTAAACATTTTTTATCAATTTTTCATTAATTCATTCGGCAGTCACATTGTGATAAAATTTATCCACATTTCATTTCATTTTTACTTAGTAAATACCACAATAGAAATATTTACAAATTATAACTTTTTTATCAAGTTAGGAACTTATATTAACTGAATTCTACACATGTACGTTCAAAACCTCAGTTATTGGGACGTCGATTTGTTGATTAGTACAGTCAATATTGAATTTCAACTAATCTTTCACAAATCATAAAAATGTAATTTTATGTAATACAAATTGTTCAGATAATTTTATACGACGTATTTATTATTTTACATGTTAACTTTTTAAAGAAAATCCAGCTTTTCGCTGCAGGGGTGGGTTAAAAGAATGAAACGCCACACTCGCCTTTTTTTACATGCACCCCTAGCTTTCTTCACGTCCATTAATTTAATTATACAAACCCTCCGATAACGTAGACTTTTGACACCATCAGCTTTTAGATTCTGATTTATCCGGTCGTGCCAAGTCTTTTAGGTCATCCTCGTCTTACCAAATATACTTTTTTAATCATTCTCACGTTGAAAATTCGCTCCACATGTCCATACCACCTTAAAGAGCTTTTATAATTTTTTTAGGTATCCATAGTTAGTCTTAAATATTTTTGTTATTTCGTAATTTTTGTATAATTTAAAATTCATGCGATGACACAGTTATGTATAATGACAATATCGTAGTCGTACAGGAGAAAGTGACCAAGTGCATTTGTTTACAAAAACGTGATCATTGACTATTTGATATCTTACTAGCTTAATATTGCCCTAAAAAATCGCAAAGTGATTTTAAACTTGGAAGTATTATATATTGACTTATTAAAAATGACCAACTACATTGATATTTATTTTCTTGCCAAACAAAAGTGACTTAATATAACATCCTTATTGTCTGCGCTCGTGTTGTCATTCCTACTATTCTTCTACCTTCAAATGCAATGTTACATTATACGCGTTGCTCCAAGTAAACAGATCTATTCCACTTTTTAAATGGCCCTCCTGAACTTTTATTTTTATTTTGATAGTTGGTCACTTTCTCCGTACAACTACGATATATAGTTGTGCAGTATTTTAAAAGAATATTTTTACTTTAAAATATACCAGTGGTAAAAAGTATATACCTATGTACACGATTATATATTATTCATATTTGTATTATCGAGTAGCTTTGAAGCATTTCGATCTCATTGATATTATGATGAATATAGGTAGAATGCAAGCAAAATAAGGAAATCAACGTATTAATTATGAGATTGTATAAAGCAAAATAATTACTTTTCCGTTCTTTAATTGTAGTACTCATAATCATCGGATACACCAGATTCCTATTACGACACATCCGGTTTTGATGGGTATAGTAACCTCGTTGATTCACACAAAAGGATAGACAACATTATAGTGTTAATAAATACACCTAGAAAAATTCTAGACAAAGGAAACAACATAATAATATGTTGTAAATAAAGTAACCTACATCATTTTTTGTAGACATTTTTAATGGATGTCTAAAACAGGTAAACTGTACGTTGTTTTTAATGACCATCTTGGACACGATGATATATTTATACCATACATGAAATATCTTGACTTTTAAATTCATTATTTACTCTTAGGTTATTTTTATGCAACACTGTCTTCATCCAATTTTTACAAGGATTTTATCTCATTGGATAAGAAATTTAATCAAAACTCTCAAAAATTTATAATTATATTTAACATTTTACATATTTAGAAATATGCATGACGTAAAACATTGTGTAAAAATAGTGGTACTACATTAAATTATAGTAACAGTTATTTGAGTAATAAGTAAAACCTTAATTTACTTATGAATGAAGTTTTTTATATCAGCAATTACTAATTGATAGAAAATTGAAGTTAGTTTGGTTGTTTTGATTCGGATATCGAAGTGAGAAATCTAAGGTTGATACTTAATTTGAAAAATCAGTTTCTTAGTCTCACATTAGATTATCGTTAAACTTTAATGATAATTTTATTAAAAGTTATTATTAATTTTATAAATTAATTTGGGTCCCTTAAATCCCTTTGAAAGTCAAAAAATATTTGTTTAAAGGTAACTTTTTAAATTACGTCTTTATTAGATGAGTGTTTATATTTTGTCCGCCTCCGTGGTGTAATGGTCAGCATGTTTAGCTACCGTACTGGAGGTCCCGGGTTCGATTCCCAGGGGGGGTGAAAATAAATATTAGTGATTTTACACTGTAATATTTATTTAATATTACCCTGGACTGGTTCCTGAAGCGCAAGAGTGATCACCTTGCCTTCATGTAAGTAATGATCAAGATAACACTGCGTCAATTCGATGCAAGTGCCCTATGCACCATTGGGTGCGGATAAGGGTTATAAGTAAGTAAGTAAGTAAGTTTATATTGTAGATTTCCTTATTCATCGTGTAACTAACTAAATTAAATAATCTCCAAGGCATAAATTCGTCTCAAAAGGCAAAACAATCGTTCTGGACACAAATAAATTACGTGCACTCACAACCTGACTTTGATTTTAGTTTTATTAAATTCGTAACTCATTGTACACCCACATGGGTGTCGCTTCGCTTAAGTTTACTACTGAATTTATTATTTTCAGGGGGCAGAAAATTACGCCGATTGACGATGATAGCCTTTTAAGATTGAATACATTTTTCAATGCTGTAACCGTAAATCAATTGCATAGTTTAATTTTTAAAAGGAGAACTTGGCCATAATTTACTCAAATAGACATTTGAATCAAATTGTGTTTTATATGATTCATCGTCAGCAAAAGCTAACATGGTATTTGTAACACTGTTACTAATGTTTTAAAGAATACCGTTCTTTAACAAAATGCGTGCATTTATGCTATGAAGAAAATGATTTCATCCGAATCACAATTTTATTGAAATATGATTTATTTCCCAAAAAAACATCATCATCAATGTTTTTCAATGAGTATAGATTTGAAAATATTTGTTGAAAATTGAAATTCACTGGTTAAGTAGTTTTTAAAATATTCACCAAAAAATATTTATAGCATCAAAAATACTTAGCAAAAATTACAAAAATGGTTTTCTAAAATCCAAAAAAAATCGTTGCAAAATTAGAATCAAATTGTGATAAAATGGAGGTCGAATTTGCGTAAATTTGCAAATTTGGTATTTGGTAATGGAACCATAAATCGACTCCAATTTTTTTGAGTGCCTACTTGTTTTACTAATAGTTTTTATCAAAATTTATTATCCATATTTAAAAAAAGAACAAAAGAACAACATTGAAAAGAATTTTAGTCCTCTATACATTTCAATTAAGTTCATTCTATAAAAAAAATACAACATTTTCAGATTTTTTTTATGTTTTACAATGGAAACATGGAAAAACTACACGCGATATTTTCGTTGTTGTTGACGAAGCATTAATATTACGTTGCGAAACAAAAATAGTTCTATCGTTTTAAAATTCTTAATATATGAAATCATGTGTGATACGCTAATTTTTAAACATCAAAAATCATAGTTCGAGAATTATCTCTGCTTCAAATAAATAAATTCTGCTGTGTTAACATTATGGATACTCAACATGATCGCCTTAGGTCAAATTTGATAGTAGTTAAATATGTATATGAAGTTATTTAATTAAGTATTTATCATTCGTAAATATACAGTTTCATATCAACATCAAAGTTTGATCTTCATTATTTTTATTTTAGTATTAAAATACTGATAATATAGGCATGTCTAATGATTAATACGATAGATTTTCGCGAATCTAGGCGTAGGCATTTAGTTCTAGTCATCAAAATAATGTAATATAGTTTAATGATTGCTATTTCCGATTGAACTTAAATTTCCGTTCATTAACTCGTTAGTGTAAAATGTATCAACTCCAGTTAGACCAATATTTTTAAAATATAACAAAGCTTCTAAGGAATAAACTTTTTAAAACTTAATAAGTAATTTTAATTAATATGAATTATGTTTAGTACTCGCGAGGTCAATTTCATAATACTTTTCTCTAAAAGAAAAGCTTCCTCTGCTTCTGTTACCAACCATATTAGCCTTATGTATTTGTATTACTAATCATTCTTCAATGTGTAGTGGTTAAACGCTAGGCTACTATGCTGGAGGTCCCGGGTTCGATTCCCAAGAGGGTCATAATAAATATTAGTGATTTTTCAGTCGAATATTTATTGAATATGACCCTGGACTGGTGAAGCGGAAGGCTGATCACCTTTCCTTCGTGTATATAACGATCAATATAACACTGCTTCTATACGATGCAGTGCCCTATGCACCATTGGGTGCGGATAAGGACTAGAAGAAGAAGAAGAATTCATTCTTCATTCGTAAGCCCTGGTATGATTCATATATCCAAACCATATCAACACGCCTTTAATTTTATCGATAATGCTTATCTCAGTTTTGCATCACCATTCTAACATGTAACATACAAGGTTTTACTACTACTGACTACTTTGATCCTTCTCTTGCTAACTTCACACTTAACTCCACACATCAGGGTTGATCATTTTTGATTAAACATAAGAAAAAAATACATAAAAGATATTTAGGAACTGAAAAACGTTAATGACTGGCATCCTTCCACCTGATATCTAAAGAATCGTCTTGCACGTACCGTCTAATTTGGACAAAAACCTGCACAAAAGGCGGACAAAGCCAAGGAACCTGAGAAATAGTATTCTACTAAAATAGAAGCGATATTTAACCGTCCATGTACCTCGTCTAATAGGAAAGGTCACAGTCGTGATCTGTGCAATTCATAAAGGAAGTGAATTGAGTGACACACTTTCGCGATGCTAGACTTCGTTTTCACGGTAAAATAAATACGAAAAATGGTTTTTTCAACATCTCAACATGGATGAAGATGAAAATGGATGTTGGGTATGGGAAGTATGGCTGTTTGTGGCGCCACCAGTTCAAAAATGTATGAAGTACATTGAAAGCTGTCCCACCGCATGCCCAGATCTGATACAGAAGCATCTAGGCTTCCTGACAGATATGCTCTTGCAAAGCATTTTTTAAAAAACTAAGTTGGTAAATTATTTTGTGAAGTACAGTGAGACGTCTCATAACGAGTAATTTGCATAATGAGCAAAGAAAATGTGAAAAAGTTGTTCCCTTAACGAGCGACATTTTGTGCAGCGAGTTATGTACAGATAAAGCACAAGTCCCCTTTTCACGTCAAAAACAACATATTTTGTTTTCAAAACAAAAAATCTTTCACTTAACGAGTAAGATTCTGGAACGAATTTTGCTCGTTATGAGAGGTGCCACTGTATTTATTTAGCTTGCTCCGTTTTAAAATAGTGTATAAAGTGATCGCTTAAGCCAGCTGGTAAACCCTGGAATACTCAGACTTCCATCTTCTTTCATATAAAAAGAAGATAGGTGTTTCATATCAAGTTGAGACACCTGTAATATTGACAACCGTAGGGTGTATAATCCAGTATCTGATATAATTAATAATATTAATATTACATTTTTTGACATCTCAACATAGATGAAGAAGAATATGGAAGTCTGAGTATTTACAGGGTTATGATAGGCTGGTCAAGAGATCACTTTACACACGTGCAACATTAACCATTACCATACCCATGATTGACAACCACACCACTCATTTTTCTAGAACTCCTAGATATATGATTAATCTCATGACATAAAAGGCATTTATTTTGCAGCGACCCTTTTATTTGGATGTATACAATATCCGAACCTCGGATTATTTTTACATAAGCATGAATATGGTCAGGTTGTGATCCCGTGGTTAGTGTGCGGACTCTTGAGTCAGAGTTTCTCGGTTTGAACCCACTCGAATATTTGATACCTATTTCTAATAATGAGCCGCTTAGGCTCACAGAAATAGTATAAAAATGAAATAGTTTTGCAAATAATAAAAACACAAATATTTCTCTTTAAACAAAAACAAAAATAAAGTATTTTGACGCGTAAAATTTTGTGAACAGAAATATGTTTTTTGTTAATATTTTCATTCGATGTTTTGTACGATCAGCGCCCTACTTTTTTTAGTTCTTGATGACCGTAAAAAAAGTCATTACCATCACTCTTAAACTCATAGAAAATGATTAGCATATTATTGCGTACTTTTTAAGTCTTCACATACATAGTTTTTATTCGGGTCATTGACTGGGTCTCTATAAATTACTATAATATTATACATTGGACTAGCTACCGAACAAAACAGCGCGGCGCGGCGCTTTGAAAATGTGATTATAATATCTACTTAATGCTCACTTCTCCAGCTGGCTGCGGTGAACTTCAAATTATTGTTGTAACTACGCTTTGTTAGGCTCGCTTGATTAGTCTGGTAAGAAGAAAAAAAAACTATGAAACAACGCTAAAGTTTATTTGGGGACTTCACAGTTGTAAGATGTCATGCTTCAGATTATATAAGAGTAAATTTCTGGCGGAAGCGATAAATTATTCAGATTCCAATGACGTGTCAAGCTAGCAAGCCAGCAATCATCGAATCGCCAAGATAACTTGTCTGATTGATCGACCATTGGAATAGCGAAAATGTATGATTTTTTATCATATAAGATCGAATTTCTGTGAAAAACGATGCATTGTTCAGATTCTGAAGAGGTGTCAAGCTAGCAAGCTAGCTATCATTTAATCGCCAAGATAATGTCTCATCTATCGACTATTACAACAGCGAAAATGTACGAATATGTATTTGAATTGATTACTCATCAAGTCACAGTTGTATGATGACATATTTCATATTAAATAAGATCAAATTTATCTCAAAAGCGATGATTGTTCAAATTCTGAAGACGTATCAAGCTAGCAAGCTTGCTATCATCGAATCGTCAAGATAACGCATCATCTCATTAATCGACCATCGCAAGTCAAAAATCCACGATCTGACATCGAATTGATTCCCCATCCAATATAATTGTCGAACCTCCGATCCCATTGAACTTGAAAGACTGGGTTTAAATGAATTACAATCAAAAAGGGTCAATTTCATATTTTGGAGTGTTTAAAGGGTGAAAAAATCGCAATTGAAATCACGTTGAGTAGTTTTTTAAAACGTGCTTAATTTATTATTTTCTAACAGTACTTATCAATCGACCCACGTACATAGTAAGTATATAAACATTTTCGAGTCAATTAAATTTATTCAAGCTTAATAACATGTTTCCCAACATCTTCACTGGACATGTTGTATTAATCATTCGTGTAAAGTTAAAGCCTAGGATTGATATACGCCAAGCCTTTTTAGCTGTGCCCGAAACATATGTCGGAACGAAACTATTTGTATAATTTATCAATAGATATGTTTTTAAAATGGTTGGGTTACTATTGAAATGGCTTATTAACTTCTGGTATTTATGTTAAGTGTTACGATATGTTATAACCGTTAATATTTTTAGGGTTTTCTTCGAGGAAAAAAAACATTTATTTACATTAAATAAATATTGATTACATCTACTCTAGAGACGGCCTAAAGCAAGGTTTTAAGCGTAAGATAAAAATATTCATATTGATTTGATCAGATAAATTTCCATACATCAACATACTCATAATTAACATGATTTATATTATTTATTGATTCGGCATTAACTTTGTGGAATGACATGATTATTTTATTAAAATTAAACACCTGAATATACCACTTAAATGAGTTTTGTTTTTATTTTCATATGTTTTAATTTACCAGAAGATGAAAACATCTGTCGTTTTCGAAACTAGTCGTAAATAAAAATAAAACTTATTAAAGTGGTATTTTCAAGTGTTTAATTTTAATAAAATAACATGATATAGATGATTTTTAAGCTTTTCTTCATTTTTCATGTAATTTGGATGAATATTGTACAATATAAGTCGATGATTATTTTCACTTTTTACCTGATCTATCTAGATTTTAAGAAACTTTATGCTTTGGACATTAACAACGATAAAAAATTGATTCATGATTTTTTTAAATTAAAATAATCAATCGTATCTATCTCTAGAATGCATAAAATACCACACAGTAGAAAAAAATTGTTTTCTACCGTGTGGTTCGAAATTATTAATATTTTTTTAATGTGTCTTTTCATTTCAGTAGCACCCACATTCACAATTAACGTATATTGGTATTTATTTTGGTGAAACTATTATAAAATATTACGTATTAGTATCTATCTCTAGAATGCTTAATATACTACAAAGCGGAAATATTATAATGCTTTCCACCGTTGGGTTCAAAATTATTGAAATTAATTTGCAAATAAATCGATATTAATGTTTTTTCCTTGTTGTAAGAAACCTTATAACTTTGAAAAATATTTTTTCTTTGTATTTATTTATTTTTTATCGATTTATACGACTGCTATTTCAATACATAAAAATGTATATGAGATTAATATGTATGTATATTTTGTAATAATTATTGTTTATAACTTTTGATTTAACTGTGTTTGGTATACACACTTATATTATAAAATAACATTTCTCACGCGAGTCGCGAGACTTTAATTGCTGAATGACTAGCCAAACTGGTCTTCAAAAATGGACGTATTTTTAAGTCATTGAACGATCCGTCGTGCGAGGTCCGCAATCAGCGCCGATTGTATTTTTAATTTAACTCTCTGTGTATTCTAGCGGTCCTCGTTGGCTGTCCATTTATTATCGTTGTCGTGTCAAATAGAAAGACTTCATGTAGCGCTGGGATTTATGCCTGTTCATAATGTTAATCAACATTTTTAACTAAATAACTACGACCAGTTTTATAGCCATCTTGATATATGTATCTATGGGTTCTACGTATTCCAAAGAATGTTACGTGAAATTTTATTAATTAATCTGCTAGATTTATTAACAGAATCTTTCATATTCCAGTCATTATATCATTTTTTGTCCTTTTTTTAAAGTATCATTTTTGTCCATTTTTTAAAAGTAAATAATCCGTAAAGCCTCTGCTTTGATTGACGGCATGTAAGATAGTAATAAAAAAAGAAGGTAAATGTGAGAAATACATCATCACGAAAATCCAAAATCAATAAAAAATAAATCTTTATTGAATTTATTTTGCAATCGGCGGGAACCGAATCCCGCGACACTAGCTTTGCAGTCGAGCGTCTACCCAACTACGCTAAGGTGCCTGTCAATTATTTTATGAAAAGCCGGAAATGGAATATATTCAACATCAAACATGATATTAAGCTTAAAGAGCTTTTCATTCAACCGAGCTTTCGCTAACACTAACTGGATATGCTTTCCCATATATGGTACATATCTAGGTACAAGAACATATAACACACAAAAAGGGATGGCCAAAACGTCGACCGCGAAACTATTCCCAGTCACTCGTATGTGTGATATGTATAATATGTACAATAAGAAAAACTGGCAATGTCAAGCTTTCAGCCCGTCCTCTGATACGACATGAGAAATATTTAATTTGTTTTTAAAATACATTCTGCACATTCATAACAAGAAAGTATGCAAAAAAAATATTTAAAAAACAATGTATTTTGTTTAATTTTAAATAAAGAATTATTATAATTTATATTTATAATTATTATAACTGTTTCTTTAGCAAGACTGATTAATAGTATAAATAGTATTAATCAGTCTTGATAAAGAAGCGGTTAGCTTCGAAACCGGTAGACATTATAATTAAGTTATAATAAAATATTTTTAGTGATTTTAAAACAAAGTTACATTTTAATTTAAGAAAAATAGTTTCTCTTTCTTAAATAAGTTGACATCAAATATGTATTAGGATAGTCTATGTTTATTTAAAATTCAGACTTATTTTTGGCTTTTAATTACGACGTTTCTCATGAATACTTAATACACGCGATTCTTTTTTTTTAAACAGGTCACCCCTAATCACCATCTCACATTTTTTCTCCAAAATAATTCAGTGCTGATTTTATGTACTGAGTAGATAATTTATTACTATTTTAGACAAGATAATTCAACATATATGACATGGGATATTATGCACTACCCATGGATAGTAGTTAAATAGGTATCTACTTAATCCAAGTATTAAAACACCTGCGTATTAAATGCTGATACGCGATAAGGTTCTTGATATTACATTGCCACAGGCAGCGTCTTAATGTGACCTTTGAACTCCACGAATGCCGTCGGGGATACCTTTTAGTATTAATCTTGCATAACTGTAATGATAACGGTAATAAAATGTCTCATTTTGCATTCCGGGTCGTGAAGCGATCGAAGCTCCGGTGAATGATACTTAGCATCATTATGCTGAGCTTAAAGAGCTTTTGATTCGACTTAAAAACATTCATACTAATGGTTAATTTTCTTAATAATTCCAATCGCTATCACATATTTTTTCAATTCATAGAATGCAGGAAAAACATTTTTCATACTAATTTTATACATCGCTCACTCCTTTCAAGAACGTCATAAATCAAAAATCGTCAATTTTCAGTTGCGCATGTTTTCGTAATGCCCAAAAAATGTGCTATATCCCAGCAAAAGAGGTATATTTTTAACTTAATATTTACCCGCTACAGGGCAGAAAGTGTTGTTTTTGCATTTTGAAGGAAAGGTATTGTTTAATTATTTTTTTAAAAATACTAAATATTTTTCAAACGGAGAAAAAACCTTCTGGTTTCTAAAAAGATCTGTTGCACAGTAAAAAGTTCAGTAATTGGCTTGATATTAATTTTTAATACATTGTATTATATTTTTAAACTTTAAAAACGTTCTCCTGAAAAGTCAAGTTTTTTGATTTATGACGTTCTTGACAGGAGTGAGCGATATGTTTATTTTTCATCATACTCATAATAACAAATAACAATAATGTGCCCTCATTGAGTGTTCCCGTGAAGAAGACACATTCTGCAATACTTATTAATAAAATTATATGAAAGAGAATTGTTTATGAAATGCAATCAAATACGCCATGGCCGAATGATGCGACCTATTTCAGATCTACCCACCTTCATTATACATTTACGAATCGATCTTTTATATTTAGTTTTAAAAAATGATGACTTTATGAATAACGGGAGCAGGTTGTACAACTTTATTGTATAGTACTGAAAGGTCTTTTGACCAAAAGAGGTATGTGTAAGGATTTGTTTGATGTGTTTCTGTGTTTTGGTTCTTATTGTTCTATGTGCGTTTCCATAATGTGTGTTTTTTTGTGATTTGTGTGGTTCGTTGTGCTTTTTTATTACTTGTTTTTTTTTTATATTATGTACGTACACACAGAAAAATATATTTTTTCCGCCAATGTTTAAAGTTTATGTTTAAAGTTTGATTTATTTAAATTTTACTGGTATTAGAAATGCATCATTCTGTGTTATTTTTCTAATTAGTTTATTATACTAATAAAAAAATATTTCAAACCTTTGAGCAATTACAATGCAAACTTCTTTTAAACCTTTATCCGCACCCAATGGTGCATAGGGCATTGCATCGTAGAGAAGCAGTGTTATCTTGATCGTTAAATACATGAAGGAAAGGTGATCAGCCATCCGCTTCAGGTACCAGTCCAGGGTCATATTAAATAAAAAATAGACTGAAAAATCACTAACAAAAAATACCCACTTGGGAATCGAACCTAAGATGTTAAAATGGTTGCCTAGCGCGCTTACCACTACACTTTATTCACTTATATTCATTTGAATTTACAAAATAAAATAATATTACAAAAAATAATTATCGTAGCTAATTAATTATTATTCTTTTAAAACTTGGTACATACGCAACATTTGAAATAATTCGCTGTGACGTCTTACTGTAAAAATACTGGAATAATTATACAACTAAAGGAATATTACGAAAACTATCAAGAAAGATCTCAGATCACAAAATAATAATATGTTAGTAATACAGACTCATTTTCTGCTTCAGGCCACGCAACTTATATTTCTTCCTTCATGTAATTAAATTTTAATTTATATTCTGCATAGATAAGTTCGTAATTTTATTGTTTCGAATGTTAAAAGGGCGCCGATTTATAGGAACATAAAACGAGGACGCCATTTTAATTAAATGATAGCTGGATAGGTATTTTTAATTTATGAACACATAAAGTGGACGATGTGCATCGAACTGTGAGGTAAAATAAAATAATTTTGACGCAATCGTATTTTTATGATTGTATTATAATTTTAAAATATCTGAGAAATATTTTTAACTGGAGATAATATCCAAAGATTATTATTCAACTAAATTAAACATTTATTTTAGCACTTGCTATATTCGGCAACGCGTTGATGTGGCACAGTCTAGTTAATTGGAAAATAAGAAAAATAGAAAGCGCACATTTCTAATCTTTTAAACAACAATGCAATCGAAAACATTGAAAAAGTGAAGTGACAGCTGTGTCAAGAAGCGCGCTGTCGTCATGATCTATATTGTTTTTTTTTAAATATATTGTTATTATATTCCACAGATGACGCTGCCATTGTGGTCCAAAAAAAGCTGTTTTGCAAAAATCATCAATAAAACACCTTTCACGCGCGTATTCGAATGAATGTTGTAATCAAATTTCAAAGCAATCGATGAACTTCTTTGGGAGATATGAGATTTTGAACAAACGAACATTTACACTTTAATTAATATCGTTTCTTCTTCTTCTTTTTTAGGACTAAGTCCTGTCATTCTCCGGTCTGCTTTTGATAGGTGGAAGACATTTTCAAATACAGTTTAATATTTAAAAATGGTTTAAAATTAAGTTATTTATAATATCGTATAACTTATAGACTAATTTAAACAAAATGGAGGGTCTTATCATAGAATAAGGGAGGGAGGAATAAAGACTTTTCATTCTATTATAACACACTTATGTTGATTAATATTTTCACACTATGTAAAGAATTGAAGCGATGCACGGTATCTGTCAGTAACACACAATTCATACACATAATGCTATATTACGTAAGAATCGGATTAAGAAAGCCAACTCTCACGAGAAATCTTTTCATCCCGTTTCTTCTATAGTGTGAAATATATTGTTATAGAAAACATACGCCATCATTATACACGCGTTTATATTTTATTTCACCGTTTAACTTAACAGCTTTTGTTATCAAAAGATGTTAGACACAAGTATCTACAATATATTGTTGCATAAATTCAACATGGGCTTCGTTATCTTCAATCTATATTGTTTTATAATGTTACTTGTTGAAGTAACTTACCTATTTTTTTATCACTAACAAGATTTTATAATAATATCCACAAATTTCAAAATACTAAGATATTCCGAGATGGACTGAGATATTGATATATCGCTCACTCCTTTCAACAACGTCATATATCAAACAACTTGATTTTTCAGGAGATGGTTTTTAAAGTTTAAAAATAAATAAAATATATTGAAAATAAATATCAAGCCAATTATTGAACATTTTACTGTGCAACAGATCTTTTTAGGTAAATCCTGAATGATTTTTATCCATTTGAAAAATATTTAGTATATTTAAAAAAAAATAATTTAACAAAACCTTTTCTTCAAAATGCAAAAACAACACTTTCTGCCCTGTAGCGGATAAATATTTAGTTAAAAATATGTCTCTTTTCCTGGCATATAGTACATATCCTGGGCATTCCGAAAACATGCACAACTGAAAATAGTCGATTTTTTTAAATATGACGTTGTTGAAAGGAGTGAGCGATATGAGGGTTTGATTTATAACTTGTTTTTGTAACATTTTATAATTTTTTTTAATTATTTTTTATTTATATTACATATAAAAAATTAAAAAATAAAATATATATATATATATATATATATATATATATATATATATATATATATATATATAAATATATATATATACATATATTTATATGTATATATATATATATTATATATATATATATATATATATATATATATATATATATATATATATATATATATATATATATATATATATATATATATTTATATATATATATATATATTTTAAAGTATATATATATATATTTTGTAAAATATTCGCACAAATTAAGGATCGAATTTTTATAAATTACTCCATAGTTGGAGAAAAAAGTATGTAACTAGTACCTACCTAAGAAGATACCGAATTTGAACAAGATCCCACATAAATTTGTAGCTGAAACCTAACTAAGAAAATACCGAATTTGAATAATATCTCACATAACTTTGTAACTGGTAACTACCAAAGAAAAAACCGAATTTGGAAAAGATCCCACATAAGTTTGCAACAGCCACCTACCTAAGGAAAAAACAATTTAGAAGATCCCGCATAAGTTTGTAACTACTTTCTGAATTAGAAGAAACTGAACTTTAAAAAGATACCACATAAGTTTGTAACTTGTACATAACTGAGAAGAAATTGAACTTCAATAAGATACCACATTAGTTTGCTACAGGAACCTACCTAAGACGAAACTGAATTTGGAAAAGATTCCACATAAGTTTGTAATTGGTATCTACCCATGTTCAAAAATATAGCACACGATTGTAAAACGAATTATTCTCTTGTTTAGTTTTGCAATAACCGCTGTGTTAGTTAAAGCACTGCCGTTAGTTTTCGTCGGCAGGCAACACAGTGGAATGTTGTGGGATAAAATTTATAGGTTATAAATATTGCTAACGAATATTTTAAATAGGTACATTAATCGTTTTTTTAAACACACCGTAATTTTACTTTCATGAGATTTTCAAATGCAAATTCCTTATTTCAAAGTTATTATAATGAATAACCATTGTTATACTTCTAATATTTTTCTCAGTTTTATACTCTTATATCAGATAAATATAATATGAACGTATGCTTATAATTCCAGCTAGTACTCTACGTACCTTCATTGTTCTGTTTTAAATTTTGCATATTAACTTATATTTTTATTTATTTATTTAAGTACACAATTTTAACAAATACATTTACAATTTTATAAATACATGAACAATTTTAATATTTTTTAATATTTATAGTTTTTACTTTGTGGTAAGTCATTTTTACTTTTTTACAAAAATGTTAGTTATGTTAGTATACATATAACTAATCGGCAAGTACTGAGATTTTTGTATACCAGTTTCGAGACGTACCCGTCTCTTCGTCAGGACAATCACCATACTGGCTTCCAAACAATACTTTACATCACTACTATATCACTATATCACTATTCACACACTTAAAACTACACAAAATATTAATCACATGCGTTTTTGGTCAATTCCGATGACCAACATGCACTTAGGATTGCCCAACAACATGCACTAAAGGCCTAGGTCAAGCATACACATATATTTAGTTCATGTTATGATTTAAATCCATACATATTTTAGGGGTAAGAGTGGTTAAGTTTTAAACTAAGCTTAACAGACAAAGTTAGTTTTATTTAATAAATTTAGAGCTTTCATTATGCGAACCCTTATTTTTAAAGGAGGCCAAGATTAAATAACACCAATTTTTTATACTGATTTCTTTTATAAATAATACTTTTAATATTTTTTTTTTTATAAATATGCACGTATACTTACAATATCGGCTTTATATTACGTCACCGTTAGGAGGAGAGGAATTCAAGATACCCCTACCTCGCGAACACGTTTTGCCTTTATAGAAACAATGCACAACGTACATATAAACGCATAATAATATAATACACATTTAATACATCCTTAACACGATTGCATTGAAACAAAGACAACAATTTTATGACCTCTGTAGGCTCCCGATGGTGAATAGAAATCCCCTTCGGATCGACGAAGTGGTGACTTGATTGTAATTGTCCTGCGCTAAAGTTTTTTGGAAACACGAAATACATTTGATAAGATAAAAGTCACTCAATTGAAAGGGCTTAGAGTAAAAGACATAACAGAATAGGAAATGAAAGAGGAATGATAGAAAATATGAGCAGTGGCTAAGGGTATATACTTAATTAAAATTAAACACATAAATAATCCACTTAATCGAGTTTTATTTTATTTACGACTAGTTTCGAAAACGACAATTGTTTTCATCTTCTAGTACAAATTAAAACTAACGAATAAAAATATATTTAGGTGTATATATAGGTTAATAAATATAGGTAGGGGGGTTAAGGAACAACATTTTTTGTAAAAGGAAACATTGATAATAATGGTACCTAACGTATTTTGAAACAGTGTATTATTAATTATTGTTTTATCTGAATTAAAATTTTTATGTATTTCTAAATTTTCTAAATTATTCATGACTTGACCTTTATTTGTAACAGAGTGTAATAATTTAAGCCACCTTGTGTGTCTTGTCGGTGGAGTTCTTTTTTAATACATTTTTTATTGTTTTAACGATTTTAACCTAATATACACACAAAAAAGAGAGAAAAATTAAGAATATAAACATTTTAGAATTTCCACAAAATTAACTCTTGATCATTTACCCATTCCTTTATTTTGCCTTTGTTCCATATTTTATTTTGACCTCTAACATCCGTCGGCAACAAATTAAAAATGTTCGGAACAATATATTTAGAACTGTTAATTCTTGGGACTATCAAACCTTCGTTGTGTTAAATCGTGTAAAATTGACCGCAGTTTATCCACCCCTGGTACAAATTAAGAACTACAATATTATTATTCTTCTTCTGTGCGTGTCATGTCATGTCCCCCTGACGTCGACTATCATTTGATAGTAATGTCCTTGTCTTGGGGAGCTCTAAACAGCGCCTCGACGGTCCTGATCCCCGTCCAATCTCGTATATTCCGGAGCCAGGAGATCTGCCTTCTGCCCACACCTCGTCGACTTTCTATTTTGCCTTTTACAATTAGGTGCAAAAGCTCCTACAATTATTAAGAAAATGTAATATTTTTGAGAAAATTTATAAAATTAATTAACTTTGTTTTCACCACTTTTTTATTAATTTTATTTAACCTACCGGTTCCGACAAGAACCCTAAATCCTAACTCAAAAATCCTATATGTACATTTAGGATTTTTGCGGAGTGTGTGGAAGGGTTTGGTGAGAGTATTTTAAAGTTTTTGAATTAAAATAAACCCTGATGATGACAAGGTTCTTGTCGAAACCGGTAGGTTAAATGTAAATTGTATTAATAAAAAAGTGGTGAAAATTAAATTGTATTAATAAAAAAGTGATGAAAACAAAGTTAATTCATTTTATAAAGTTTATAAAATGTGCCACAAAGTATCTGCGGAAAACATTCAGGAAATTTTTGAGAAAATTTAATAATCTTAAGTATCAGAAATATGTATTTGCTTGAAAAAATGCATATACGAGTATATTCGTAATAACGTTAACGAATGCATTTCTTTTTTAATACAACTCTGTCTGCAATTTAACTATTTGTCTGTTTATTCATTTACATGAAGTGGTGTAATTATTTGTTTATATGTAGTCCACCTTCATTACACGAAATATCATATAAGCATACTGTAAAAATAGTACGTTAGTCTAGATATGCGTCATTATCATTTTTTTCGCTAATATGATCGCAAAATATTACGCATAAACAAAATACACTTATTTTTAAAATTATATTTATATGCTAATTTTTAAGCAATCATCCATTTCATGGGATATTTCGTATAAATAATGTAAATATGTTTAAACATAATATCTTAACTTGATATCATCGTACAAAGATAAATGATATAATAACTTGAAAACCAACATATTAAGGGGATCGCAGCGACGCGAGACGTATGATTTTATTTATTTATTTTACCACATTTTTTAAATAAAATAATATGATATATTCATAAAATAAGATTCAAACAATTTCCATGATATTTCTTATGCAATTATTGTTAATCGAATTTAATTAAGGTCTTTTTGTAAAATCCCACCATTAATAATAAGAATGATAATATTAATATAAGTAATTATTAATAATATTGTCAAGAAAATTATATGTTCGTTAATAATGTTTATAATTTTGTAATATTAAATTCTTGTAATGTCAGATATCGTTACTTCAGATATAGGAACATATTAGGGTAAAAACATAAATACACAGTGATGGAGTTGGCAAAAGAAGAATGAAAGTAGACTGAATGCAGTCGAAATGCGATCTCTCAGACGAATGTGCAGCATATCGATGTATGATAGACGTTCGAATGGTGACACATAAGGAAAGAATGCTAGACTGAGATAAGCATTGTCGATAAAATTAACAGGCGTGTTGAGATGGTTTGGGTATATGAATCGAATGAAAGAAGAAAGAACAGTTAATCAAATTTATGAGGCAAATAAAGTTGGAAATTCAAGCATAGGAAGACCGAGAAAAACTTGGTAAGATCAAGTATGTATTTTAAATTCTTGAAGAGTCGGAAAAATCGGCGGGTACGTATGAGGAGATGCATGAATGTGGAAATTGTTTGTAAAGACGGATTGGCGTGGCATTCTATTCTCTCTGCCCACCGTCGCGTGGAAACGGCGTGGTTAGTCAGTTAGTAAATAAATCATTAAAAAATAATGGGTAGTGACCGGTGGTAACCGGTGATTCTAAGTGCCCGGGATTACCCCGTTCTCCCCTACGTTTCGCGAGACGTATCTCCATGATGCCATGTAAGTATGTATGCGGAACTTTCACGAGGAAGGTCAAAATGTGCCATAACTTAAACCTTCCCCTTCTATGTGTTACCTGCGCACAACGCGAGCACGGCCGGCCGCGGCGCGCAGTACTCACCTCTGCCAGTCATTGAACTTGGTCGGCCATCAATTTGGCACTCTTTTTTTCTTACCACCGCTGTAGTAAATAACTAATGACATATTACCATTCAATGGTTAAAGAAACGACTTAATATGCTTGTATACGTATGTGTGTACGTTGTACCTACGTACATACGTATCTATATATGTGTCGCCTACTTTCAAAATCCGACAGATCCATCCAAGTCGATTTTACAAAAAATGCAAAATTCTCCGGGTAGCATTTATGTTTTAAAGATTTGTCTATCTTTAGATAAAATGTTATGAAATAGAGAATTTTCCCATTTTTTAAAAATTTTTGTTCAATTTAAAAAAAAAAACTCGAAACTCGATAATGACGTCATCTTAATTTTTGACCTATTCCCGCTCTCTGATTGGCCGATATAGGTCAGAAGTCAAGTTTCATGAATATGGCAGAATTTAAAATACAACGCTTTTTTTAAACATTTTTAGCATGGTTTTCAAGTGTATAAATATTTTAAACAATAAAACCCACAATTGGCATTCTGATAAGAGTGTTTATTTTAAAATATTATAAAATTGGATCTTGCGGATTTTGAAAGTAGGCGACACGTATGTATTAAGTCAAATAATAATCGTTGTGTTTGATGTAGGTACGGATAGACTAACCGCCAACCCGTTTTAAAAAATATATTTTAAGTACGTATGTGTTAAGTAATGATCAACAAAATATATTTACCATGTATATAACTACGGCTTTCTGAGCAAAATTGCTGATTCTCAATGATTCGTTAAGGCCCAGTAATCGATAACTAGCAAACATCTAATTTAAAAAGCGACCAGCCGCGCAAGGAGCTAGAGGTATCTCCACGTATAATTTTTTTCTTAGAATATATTTAGAAAAAATAATTTTACTATTTTTCTTAATCTCTTACTTTTCAATAACTCTTTTCTTTTCGAAACTATATTTCGAAGAAAAACTTTTTTTTAAATATCAAAACGGCGTTTTAAGAAGAAAAGAAAACAATTCCGTTAAATTTTACCTGAGTTCAAAGAAAATTTAATTGCAAGCGATAACTGGGCCACAAAATATAAAATTTCATACGAAAAATAATTATAACCAGGAGATCAAAGGATCCAATAAAATATGATTTTTTAGTATCCCTAATTCCAGCGTAGATACGAAATCGGTCGAAAGATTGGCCCCCGAAAAACATCGAGGAGAATCCGAAACTGTCTATAAGGAACCCTACTCTACTTCCAACCCTTATCAGTACCGAATAGTTCATAGGGCACCTCACCGGATGAGTTTATGTTAACTTGTTCGTCAACAACACAAAACGGAGTTGAGACATGGTAATAGCTTGCCATCATCAATATTACCAAATTTTGTACGCAAGTATAATTGATTCAATTTGAATTTGTTCATTTAAAAATATCATGGATTTAGACCCCTGCCTTGTTTTGGATGACATTTTGTCTAGCCTCCTTCAAGTCTGATGATGTCGGTAACAACGCAACCCGGTACCTATTTGTTAAATAAAATAAACGGAGAATAAACTACATATATATATTTAGTTGTTATTTTTAAAAATGTAAAAAAAAACAACTATCCATTACGCCGCTAGGGGTAGGCAGAGAGAATATATTGCCACACTCTCTGTTTTTGCAAACAATCTTCACCTCTTCCACATGCATGCATTCTCCTCATACATAGCCACCGATTATTTCGACTCCTGACCTGACCACTTTCAAGTATTTCACATACTTAAGAAAGTATAATTTTCAAGATAATATTGTATCATGTTAGCAATTAATTAAAGATTGTCATCAGTATTCTACTATACATGATATTTATGCCATTTTTTCTTCTTAATTTCATAATTAGTTTAAACGATATAATCGATTTGAAAAAATTTAAACATCTGTCAAATATTTCCCGCGCAAGTTTTGAATTCCATAGATGAATGAGTCCGCGCTTCAATCATGTCTGCCACCATCATCTCTGTAATAATATGATTAATTCGGTACCTACTTAATGTGGCCGGACATTCCACACATCGTTCTGCATTCCGCCGTACACCCCTGGTCAGGACGTATCATCCACATAATATAAGTAGTTGATGACGTGAACCTACTTTGAGAACAAATGAGATTAAAATGCTTCACGAATTTATTATTATTGTGATGAAATATGAAACTAAAAGAGAAGAAAAAGTTCGAATAGCACTATTTAAATGAAAATCAATTCCTTTTCAAAAATAGTTTTTGATTGGTAAAAAGAGCAACATGACTGCTATATCAATGGCTCTCATTGGTTTACTGAATTTTTAAAAATAAAATCAAATCAAACGACGTTCGATTTAAGTACGTTTGGAAACTAAAGCTGATCTTCAGACAGTAAATATATATTTTTTTTTACACGTTAAATGAATTACCTTTCTTGGGAAAAATCCCAGCTAACACTCAAAAAATACATGTTCATATTCAAGTATTAATATATTATTATGTATTATGTTCACTTCCATTCTAATTATGTACGGACATGTATTCATAAATATCGTATCATTATTTTATGGAATCAATCGTCGGCTTGGTAATCAATTACACGCGATTACTGAACTACTGACATGGCATTCGTTTCAGAGCTAGCAAAAAATATACACAGTTTAGCGTAGGCCGCTTCCTATGTACCGTTTATAAATATTTATCATACATCCTTGATTAGTACTTCACAATGTCTTGCGGTCGAGTTCATAAAAAAAAACATTTTTCTGCTTACTCTCTTTTTTTATTTCGTCAGACACATAACAAGAATTTTTAATTGAAGTTTTACTTGGTAAATACCACTTTTTTCTTAAAATCTCGGTGTTTGAAAATGATGCGGAATGTATCGAACCACGTGTCATAATAGATTTTAAGAAATAGTGGTATTTATCAAGTTAAAATTAAATTTAAAATAGATAGATATTACCATAAAGTGACTGCCGAACCAATTAATGAAAATATAAATATAAATTACAAGAATGTGCCTTACTAAGTTTTCCCATGCCGAGGGCAAATTTTACTAAATTTATATGTACCATATAATTATATTTAAAGAAAATTGTTTATGACATGCAATCAAATACGACATGGCCAAATGATGAGTCGTCTTTTAAACATTTCTAATGTAAGTCCACGAGTGTCAAGTTGGTTTTGAGTCGTCCCGAATATTAATTGTTTTTTTTTCACCTAGTGTCTTTGATGTTTCTTTAGTTATAAAATGAATAGGTTTAAGATTGAGCAGACGAACACAAACAGTGGTAGAGTTTTGTGTTTCAGACGCGTCCTCCTCCAACGAGGCTGTCCATCTGCAGCAGAGGTTGCGCAGCCTCAGCACCGAGCTGGTCACCTTGAGGAACCGCCTGCACGTGGGGCCGGGAGCCGCGCACAAGCAGCCTGCGCCCCCTCCTCAGGTCAGTACCACTTCTTACATATCGCTCATTTAGTAAAACAATGACGTAATCACCAGCGTTGCAAATGCCAATTTTTAGAATTCTTCAAAAATCTAGGTCGATTTCCCTAAATTGCGGATAAACCAAGTCCGATTCCTCACAAATTCCCCACATAATTATCCCATGGAAAAAATAACAAGTTTTCATGAAAAATCAAGTACTTATTTTTTTTAATTTTGAACGCTCTTATTGGGCTTTTACATAAACCAGTAAACTTTTACATACACCAGTCTGATGATGTCGGTAACGACGAAACCCGGTCGCTGGTCAAATAAAAATAAAGTGGAAAAGCTAAAAATATTGGTTTTAATCTAATAACATATTTTACATAAAAATCATAGTAATTAAAAATACATTTGACACGTAATAAAGTATATAAGAAAGTGCAGCCTAAAAACACAGCTAATATATATATTTAGTACACAAAAAGAATAATTGACACACTTAACTTATTATTTTGTGGCATAAACAGATTTCAAAAAATTAAAATGCGAATAGTTACGTAGAACACACAAAAAATGATACTAAAAGGAGAACACAAAAAAATATACTTTCAAAACATTATTATATTAATACATGGTTAAATGTTAAATCCCCGCATTTTCGCGTCATAGTATCACCCCCACAAATCCCCAATCAAGTTGAGATTCCCTGCAGTTTGGGGAATTCCTCACAGATTGGCAACCTTAGTAACTACACTCTTATTTTAAACACGTTAAATACGTCAAAATGTGCGGAAAGGCTATTTACATCGACATAATTGATTTCGTGGTGAAATGCTGTGATATGGCGCGATTGTCATTGTAGAATTGAGTAAAATGGCGCCATTTCTGTTGCTACAACGTCTGAATGGTATATCCTGTAAAATTTCCAAAAGTGTAATTACGCCATTGTTGAACCAAATGAGCGACATATTAATCAATCTTACATAAGTTTTCTTAGTTGTTCACTAGAACAGTAATGATTGTGCCCTTGAAATTCGTTGTATCTGTCAATGACATTTGTACTGGGACCAAGTTTGGCAGATAACACTTATACACAGTCGAATATGATCAAAATAATGATAAAATGGCTTTTTACTTTTGACATTACTGTCAGCTGTCGTCAAGATCTGTGATACAAATTCTCAAACATCGCGGCATTGGAATTTGGCAAGATCCATCGTTTTTTTTATCCCGTCTTAGTGAACGAATCCATTGATGCGGATCTTCTAAAAATCTAAAAGATCGGATCTAACCCCACCTTCCCTTGACTGGATCCACTGGAGTCTAAGTGTGGTCATCTAGACACCCAATATTGCTACATCAGATATTAAAATATGATTATATTATGGATTCATTTTTCAAATTTTATTAAAGATTTTTTTACCATCAACTGTCATCAAGAATTGTGATACAAATTTTCACCCATCGCGGTAATGGGATTTGACTGAAAGATCCACCGTTCTTTTGATCCGATCTTAGTGAACGAATTCCCCGATGCGGATCTTGTGAAATAATGTATCTTCTAAAATACCGGATCTTACCCACCTTACCTTGACTGGATCCTCTGGGTTTTTCTTGCGAGTGTTTTTGCCTAGAATTTTCACTCATGAATTACATGAAATTATAGTAACTTTAAACATAATAGTAAATCTACTCACAAGTAGGCATAGGCTATGAAACTTATTAAGTTGAAGCCTGAGTAGGGACATGAAAAACGGTGTTGCATAAGCCGTAGCTAGACTTCAGAGTCACTTGGACGTTAGGTAATTTTAAAAAAATGGACTTTTCTTGTGGTCTTCTGTAGACCCAATTGCTACTAAATATGATGTAGGTATTAATTTGTGATATTTTTTTAAAGATTCCAGTAGGGGGGTTCGGACTGGGCTCGCAACTTCAGGGAGGGCCCGCGGTACCGCCCCGACACACCCCCGCCCCCCTGCCTCCCCCCCACCACCTGCCTAACCAAACACAAGGTAAGACTAACAACTACAGATGAGATCAGTAAACATTTCGCTCACTCCTTTCAACAACGTCATAAATCAAAAATCGTAAATTTTCAGGTGTGCATGTTTTCAGAATGCCCAGAAAATGTACCATATCCCAGCAAAAAAAGGCATATTTTTATCTTAATATTTACCCGCTACCGGGCAGAAAGAGTTGTTTTTGCATTTTGAAGAAAAGGTATACGAGGGCCGACCCAAAAGTAACAATAAAAAGTAAATTTAACACACTTAATTAAATGATTTTTTTTTTAATTTACACACTTATGTACCATGTTATGAGCCGAAAAAAAAAATTGGTTAAAAACGGTAATGTTTGGAAGTTTTTTTTGACGTTTTTAGTCTCCCAATTTTTACGAATACATCGAAACACGCGTCACAGTAGATTTTAAGAAAAAGTGGTATTACCAAGTAAAACATAAATAAAAAATAGATAGATTTTACCACAATATGACTGCCGAATCAATTAATGAAAGTATGTATTGAATTAAGCTGTCACAATTCTTTAACATTTTTTTGCTGTTAATTTTTTAAATTATTATTTAAGTCTTAATTATTATGTATCTCGAAGGACTTCATGATGTTTTATTGAACGTTTAATGTACGTTGCATATTCGTGCACGTCAAAACGTGTTTCTTACGTCCCAGTTTTATTCCAATAGAAGCTTTTTGTTAATCAAGTGAATCTTACTCTCCTAATTTCTACATTCCCACACGTTAATTTACAAATGAAACTGATCCAAAAGTGTATGAATGTTGTAAAAGCAAAGACCGTTATCGCTTGATGTTCATATGAATGAGTCAGCAGTTTTGAATCACGTATCGCGAGTCTTTTTATTCATAAAGACCCCCTGAGAAGAACGATGAATGTCATTTTAATTGAAATGAACTTATAACGCATGATTAAGACAAAATAATTCAAATTATGTTAACAATCTACGTTTATAAAAAATCTATATTTATGTATATTAAAGATTTAACTTGTGTTCTACTTTTTACGCATACTTTTATACAACATAGATGGATATGGTAATTTTTCTGAAATCCACATCAACTTTATGATTTTTTTTCACGAAAAAAGTTGGAATAATGGGATGCTGGACACATAGGCGTTAAAAGTTGATAATGGTTAATTGAAAACATTATTTTCTAATCAGTTGGCAAGATAAATCTTGTATAAATTAAATTTATTAAATTTTGTAAAAAAAAACGCATATTTCGTAAAAAAAAAGTTTAGTTTGAATATGATGAGGTTTGACTCCTGTACTTAGGTTCTTAGAAACCTGGAGCGTAGGATCGATCTCCTAACGTTTATGTAATTGACTATCAATTTCGCATTCCCCTATGAATGTCCTATGAAGCATTAAGTACATGTTATGGTATAAATTTGTGTTGAAATCGAATAAATAAAAAATAGTAGACTTCTAGGGCATTTTATTACAATTTTCTCCAGTTGACATTCATCGTTATTCTTGAAGAGTCTTCACATTAAGCCCGATGTTATTTGTTAATGATTTAATAACTAGCCTTTTCGTGAACTCACGAAGATTGCATTCTCATTTTTATTATATGTATTTATATAACACGCTAAAATAGTATATTACCTGTAAGTATATATAGAAAAATACTTCTTTTGGCTCTGTTTTTATAACTACACAGTTTAAAAACGTTATTTTTTAATTACAGAATATCTCTATTTGTAAAAATGGATGTATGTGTGTTTGTAAGTATGTTTATCATCTATAGAATATACATTTTAACTGATTGCGATGAAAACTTGTAAGAGTTATTGTGTGCATGCCCGCGGTGGTTTCTGGAAAAAACGGAAGCGGGAACAGAAAAGTGCGTTAAACTATTTTCAAATTCTGACAGTTTTCTTACACCATTTTGACATTTCGAAACAGAAGATTCTAGTTTTTTTGTCAGATTTTTGTTCAAAATTCAAATTCTATATAAATGAGTCCTGTTTGCTTTATATTAAATTTGTAACAAAATTAAATATATAAAGCAAATGAAGTGAGATTTTGCTATTTTTTACTGTCGAAATGGGAAAATATCAAAAATAAAAAAGGGGAAAATACTAAAAAAAATATTTGAGGAAGATATATATGATTCTTAGGTAGGAGAGAAATGTATATATTTTTAATTAAAGTTTTACTTATTAAATACCACTATTTCAGTGGTATTTACATAAATAGTGATATTTACTGAGTAAAACCTGTGTCCGCCTCCGTAGTGGTCAGCACGCTCGGCTACCGTTCTGGAGGTCCCGGGTTTGATTCCCATATGAGTGATTTTTTCACTTTAATACTTATTCAATATTACCCTGGACCGGTACCTAAAGCGGAGGGCTGATCACCTTTCCTTCGTGTTAACGATCAAGATAACACTGTTTTTATATAATGCAGTGCCGTATGCACCATTGGGGTGCGGATATGGGTTTAAATTTAAAAAAAAAGAAAACTTAAATTAAAAGTAAATTGAATTTCCCACAAAGCCACAGTAACGCGTGGCCTGGTACAGCTAGTTATTCAAAACATAATAATAATATCATCTCTCCTTCCCCCTCAGAGTCTCCCAATGCCGGGATGAAGGGCGCCAGGGGCGAGGCGCCCTCCGCCGTGCCGGCGCCGGCCATGGCCGCGGGGGCGCCGCACGCGGGCGCGGCCCCGGCGGGCGCGGCGCGCGTGGCGCACCTGCCCGACCTCACGCACCTCCCGGGCCCCCTGACGGAGGACGCCGTCATCAAGTGCTTGCAGGCCAAATTCTACGCCAACAATTTTTATGTGAGTACCCAATATTGTACCTAAATATTGATTTGACTCAATTTTCAACCGATCGAAAGTGCACTTTATCGCGAAAGATTGGATGTTCTCGAACATGATTAAGAGAAAGGTCCTCCAAACTTCCTTATTTACACTACCCAATTTTCCATAAATCGTTGTCATACAGGAGAAAGTGACCAAGTGCATTGTTTTACGAAAACGTGATCATTGACTATTTGATATCTTACTAGCTTAATATTGCCCTGAAAAAATCCCAAAGGATTTTAAACTTGGAAGAATAATATATTTACTAGTTAAAAATGACTAACTGCATTGGTGTTTATTTTCTTGCCAAGCAATAGTGACTTAAATGGCCCTCCGAACATTTTACGTTTTGTTAGTTGGTCACTTTCTCCTGTACGACTACGATATGTAAGCCCTGTAAATACCCAGTCTTTCATATCTTTCTTCATGGTGAGATGTCAAAATGTACAAATAACTCCGAAGTGGATTAAATCCAGATCAGTGAACAAGTATTTGGATAATCGTAATTACTGGAACATATCGGGAAGATCTATTTGGATAACGCTTATTTCGCAGATACTATGTACATATTTTGTTCTTGTGGGATTTATCTGAATGGTTTCTTGTCAATATTGTGTTATTTTGTGTGATATCCTGAGGCGGAATTAACTTTCACTTGGAACGACATTCGAACCTACCCATTGTATGTCGTAAATCCTGTATTACGTTTACATTACAAAGAACACCTAGAAGTAGGTCGGTAAGTGTATTTTATTATTAAACTCGGCAAATAATGTTCAAAAGTAGTTACTCTTATTCTCAAACTGAATAATGGAATTCAAACAATGAATTAAGACCGTGTTTTTGTTTATTTATTCTAACCTTATCCGCAACAATTGGTGCATAGGGCTCTAGATCGTATAGAAGCAGTGTAATCTTGATTGTTTAATACATGAAGGAAATGTGATCAGCCCTGCGCTGGTAGAGTAGTCCAGGGTTATTACCCTGGACTACTCTACCAGCGAGAAATAATTGCTTGGGTGATAAATCGCTTATATTTATTTTCTTCCTCCTAGGAATCGAACCCGAGACCCTACGGAGGCTGATTTATTTATTGGTCCATATTTTTTAATAAAATTCAACGTGTAGAAATGAGATAACAGAAAGTGTGCTTCTAAAAGTCAAGTAAAATTTGTATTTTCCATCAAGTCAAGATTTTGTACGATCATGAAGAAAAAATCATAAAAATGCGCCGCGTTTTACTGATGCATTTTTTGTATGTTTAAATAGTTTTGCAAGAATACATGCAATGGGCGATAGCAACATTTTTTACCATTACAATTTTAATTATTTTTAAGGTAAGCTACTTCTCAAATGTTTTTTTTAAAGACAAACTAAATACAAAGAGAATAAATCCACATTTTATTTCCTAAATTTAAAAAAAAACCTTAGTGTTTTTTAAACTTTAAATAGTTTTAACGGACTAAGGATTATTTTTTTCTGTCACTTGATTTATTACTTTAATTATAAAAGGCCACTTTGATTACAAAATTTATTTGATAAGTGGTACAACATCCTGTACTATAAAGTGAGCCATTCCCTTAAATATATATTAATCTAACGAAACGTTTTAAATTTACCGTTTTCTAATGCAAAAACTCAGTTTACCGGTAAATATTCGGATAGCCTATAATAATAAAAATAAAAAGTAAATGGTGTCATTAAGCTCGAATCAAATCGATTTCCTCTGTATCCGTTATTACATCTAATCCAAGATGATTGTATGGTTTTACAACCCAATTAGCCATCTCACTTCCCTAGCAATAAGAGATCTTCTCACGTTATTGGGGCTATTCGTATAAATTAAGCAGATTAAAAAAAAACAAACTTTTATACCTAGTGGCTAACGATATATTTCAAACTTTAATTTATTAAAATATTTATTTTGTTACTTCGCCATTGCATCTGAGGTAATTGGATGGATAACTTGACAGGGCTTAGATCCTTATTACTTTATTATCCTTATTATCTCAAGGGCACTGAACTGAACCACTGATAACTGAAGAATACAACTGAAGGCAATATCTGTGAACTTAGCGATGCAAAATTCACCAAGCATATAGTTTACTACTTTCAAGAACGTCATTTATTAAAAATCGTCAATTTTCAGTTGTGCATGTTTTCGGAATGCCCATAAAATGTACTATATCCCAGCAAAAGAGGCATATTTTTAACTTAATATTTACCCGCTTCAGGGCAGAAAGTGTTGTTTTTGCATTTTGAAGAAAAGGTATTGTTTAATTTTTTTTTTAATATACTAAATATTTTTCAAATGGAGAAAAAAATCAGTCATTCCATAGAAATTATGTAAATAAGTACTTAAGAAATTATCTAAATAAGTATTTTAATTCGTCACAAAAGCTAGGAAAACCTAATCGGTTGTTGTATAAATGGAGATCGCGGTCTCCCGGATGAGCCGATCTCGATCCGAAATTTTCGGATTGTCGAAAGAGTGAAGGTAGAGGAGCCTGCGAGGGGGAGGGAGAAGGGGGTAAGACCGGTTTCTGGAGTTGCCGCGTCACGAGCTCGCGGCCAACTATCACAGCCTACCTACATTATACACAACATCCACAGGTATCTACCGACTCACGATTTACATTAGATCTTCTGGCTGCGCGCAAATATTGTTAGGCCAACGGTAACTCGGCATAGAAGGTATTTGTGAAATATCTTTTGCCAAGTATTTGCAGTTGGTATAATCTACCATAGGGATGCTAGGGAGCTAGATGCCATTGTCGAGCTATTTGCCCAAGTACTAAGTATTTGGGCTAATAACTCTACAAGCAACTGGATAACGATGATATCGACATTATTGTTGAGGGTTTGTTTTATATTTACCATAGATATGTGTATACCATATTTGTGGGTATGTTACATACATACGTATGTTATTCATACATGGGCAATCGAATTAGATCGTTTCAAGTTAATTGCTCCATCAGTTCACAAATTTGGTTACATATTGTGTATTTGTAGTTTGTAAATGTATTTGACAATTTGACATAAAAAAATAAGCTGAAAGACATGTATACCGAGAAAAAGTAACGATAATGGGATGGTTCCCAATTCGGTAACCGAAAAAGTAACAGTTGCCAATGGGCACAACTATATACCAAACTTGCATAATGCAAAATACTATTTACTGTAATCACAAAATATTAGTATTACCTACTGCAATTGCTGTTATGGTTCAGGACACGACTGAAAGCTTGAAAAAATTGGAAAATGTAAGCTTCTTTGGAGGGAAAAAATAGACAACTTTTTTATATTTATATATTTTTTTACAAATAATTAGTAAAATAATAGTTTTTATAAGCACCCATCGAGATTTTTGTCTACCGGTTTCGAGGCGTGCCCGTCTCTTCATCAGGACGATTACTACACCAGCATGCAAATGATACTACAAGTCCACTACACGAAATATACACGCAGCAATACAAAATGTCGGTCACATGCGAATTTAGTCGACCCGTGTCGTAATACTTTTTATTTATTTATAAATCATTTGCCCTTCCCTCCGCTTTTTTTTAAACGTGGTTTCGAGTGATATATTTTCTTATACATATTTCCGTTTTTTTTTCTTCGACAAGATTTTGTTGTCTTAGCCGTATTATTTTATCTTATATGGTCTTAGCCATATTCATTTTGTTTTTAATACAATTACCATACACAAAGAAAAATCAATGCTATTCTTCGGTCGAGAAAATCTTTCCACTTCTTTCAATTTTTTTACACATAATTATCATATAGCTGATGTCTACAAGTGAATCCTAAGACGACTAGTACATACGACCTAGTATCAAGTCTCCTTCTACTAACCCTCATCCACACTAATGGTGTACAGGGTACTTGTATCCCATAGATCCAGTGCGGTATTGATCATTAATTACGTAAAAACAATTTGATCAGTCTCGCGTTAAAAATACCACTCCACGTTAAGAGTAAATAAACGAAAGAGAGAAAAAAACCTTGATATCTCGACAATGATGAAGAAGATTGTGGAAGTCTGGGTTTACAGGAAACAGGGCTTACAACCTATCCTATGATAGGTTGTAAGCCCCTGTTGCTGGAAGCTGGTTTACATGATTTCTATACACACTTATATACATACATTTAATATTACAATATTTAGATGCTACAGCATCTACCTACGATTGACAATGGGAGCATGTTGTAATCAAAGTTATTTTTGACAAAAAGAGGTGTTTGTTAGATTCCGTTTGATGTGTTTCTGGGTATGAAGATATCTATTTTTTGATAAGCGAAAATCGTTATGAACATTGCTATTTCCGCCGCGTCCTCGCACTTGCCGCGCCGCAGTATGCGCGGCAAAAACCGAAAGTAGAATTTTCGGCGGCGCGGCTCCTCCCGCCCTAAAATGGAAGCAGCCCGCCAGACGACCAGACCCGGCTCGGGTGACAAAAAACCTCACAGCCTCGACTTCTGGACAGGGCGGTGTTTTTTTTCCTTCAGCCATCGACGTGCTTCGTGGCTTTCGGCTGACCCCGAGGCCGGAGCCAGGAGCCCGGTGCCCGATACCAGCGCTCCGCTGCGGCAAAACTCGTCGTGAATTTTATCTATGCAAATAAATGTGTTGATTTTTGAATTCAAAAAGTGTTCCGCCGATAAAACAGTTTGCAACATAGAAAAACCAAGATGGCGACGTTACGTCAGCTGTGAGAAAAACTGAACTTAAAAAGTGTCGTTTCTTGCCTTTACAAAGCAACACGAGTATTTTGAGTCCTATATTACAAAACGTTTTTTTGTACTTTGTTTTGTCTAAGAATAAGCAATGTTTTGTATAATATTACAGCGAAGTGCCCTTAGGGTAGTATTTTATCCAAAATTATTATTATGATTATAAATTGATCGCTTGAACCAGCTAAATATAACAGGCTTGTAACATGTCATAAATCATCACCTACCCAAAGACTTGTATACATTTTTTTTAAGTGTTAAAATTTCACCAACAAGTGACAAATTACTAATGAGAAGCAAATAATAAATATAAGATTATTTCAACGGCTATAAATCAGAGCTAACCTTTAGCATTTATCTAAAAGTTACCCCTTTAGATGCAAAGTAAGCTTGACCAATGCTAAAATAAATAGCGTTAGATCAACAACAAAAAATATGAGGCAGTTTTGTTAATTGTCATATTCCCAACTTGGTATGAATGGTTAATTAATGAGGACGTCCTTCAAAACACCTCTTAGTAGTTCCATTGCTGGTATTAAGCAATGGAAAGGGTGTGTTCAGCAGTGTAGAGTTCGAATTCCCGCCACGGCAGGCATTGCCGAGTCAATACACAAATAAGTACCTACTGTATAGTATATTATTACTATGCCATGTATACGACAGGCCACTCTCCCGAAAAACTCGTTTGGGGGCTTGTTCGTATGGGCCCAATGTCTCGTGGGCCGACGCAGCGGCGTGCCACCGAGCAAATAGTTCACTCGATCGAATTCCTGCGAATGCTCATTGAATAACAATAGTCTTTTACTTTTTACGCCGTGACTTAATTTGGACAGGTGATTTTCCAGTTTGCTTCGATGTTGCGACACATAATACGTGGCTTCAGCGCGAAAGCGCAAAACCCGGAGGCATTCCCGCCAAAACAACATTTTTTCAATCAAATTCCTTAGATTGTTCGATTTTTAGAGATAGGATGGACTGTAACAGATTTCATTTATGATTCATCCTCGAACCATAAAAAATACATGTATAATTTATATTATCTTTACCCGAATCAAGTAAAATCTTCTTCTATGGTCTCAATATTGTAAATTGGTTTGCAGCAACAAATACCTCCTTTGCCATTCCAGTTTATTATGCGCCACCCTTTTCAGCTCCTCATACGTACAAACAGCCCATATAGCTTCGTACAAGTCGCAAAGATACAAGTGTAACATAATATTTTCGAATTGAAAAAATATGATTCATATTTTAAGTCTTCGAAAATTTTTAATCAACTCGGTCGTTGATTTGAAAATTTATAAAAAACACTTGTCTTTACTTGATTTTCAAGTAAAATTCCAACGTCGGTACAACCAGAGACGACAAAAATTTGATTTGTATTTTATTTTCTAAAGCCGAAAATATGTTAAAAGTATTCGAAACTCGTTCGACAATAATTACTTGGAGTCACGCTCGTATTATTAAAGTCTTATTACGCTCAAGGGAGCCAAAACAAAACTTTGAAGGGTCTCATTTAAGAAATTAAATTTTACATAAATTATTATTCTTAGCAGCCGAACTGCGTCTTTTTCTGAATCAGAATTATTGCTTATTTCTGAAATATGGAAAATTTACCACAGATGTATAATTAGTCGTAAATGCAAGTATATACATCATTAAAACGCGAATACTTTGTTGAAATGCCCAAAACTATATATTTAAGAAATTTTGTTTTTGAAAAAGACAGTAACAGTATAATGTTATTTCTTTTAATTATTTTATGTCATGTTCTGATATTAATTTTTTTCTTAGCACTTCATATAATTAGTAAGCCATAAGAACCTCAGAGGCTTGTACTTTTTACCTCAAGGTTTGAAATAAAGATATGATAAAATTAATTAAAAATCAATAAAATTAAACTAATATTTTTTTTTAATATATTCATTTTTGAAGATTTAAAAAATATATATAACTGAAAACTTTTATCAATTTTATTTAAATAAAACCCAGAATCAAAATACTTTGATTTTTTTGTTATAATATAATTCTCATTTAATGTTTTTTTTTTATTTTATATTTGAGTATCATGATATATTGTAGAATGCAGAGCACATTTTTAAAAATCTATCCGGACGTAATACTGAAAATAGTAACATATTATAATTAATTTAAGTTACCGAGTACATTGAAAATTTCGGAAAATATCCATTATTAAAAGCGATTGTTTTAATTATATATATTTAATCCCAGAAGATGACAACGTAGGTACTTGTCGAAACCGATAGGAATAACAACAAAAAAAATGAGTTTTATTTATTTTATGAATTTACAATCCTCGTTTTTTTTTCTCACAATAACCGCAATTCATCATCTTTGATATTTTCCATCTCAACATGCGACAGAAGCGAGTGACTGACGGGACGACATGAGCATTAGTTACAGCCGCGTCCGAACGAGGCTCGCGTATCTCCGCTTTTGAGGCATCTCCAGCATTATAATTTCACATCGCGTCCTGTTGATAAATAAACCCTCGACGGGCACTTACACTCGTAATTATTGCAGTTTGAGATTTCGGCCCTTCGGGCGTCTCGCCGCGGACTGCGAGGCCACCTGCCCTCTGGCCTTTGGGGGATCATTTCGGAATACAGTAAGTCCTCTACTTACGTGAATAATTCGTTTTCGTGTAAGACGAAAAATCACGTAAGTCGAATTATGCTGTTGTTGCTGCTATATATAGGGTCCGCCATCTAAAGTTTTTTTTTTCAACTAGTGCTTATTTCGTAAATGGTAACACTTAGCTCATGTCTGATTTGACAGATAATTAGTTTTATCTTTCCGCTGAGCGAATATGGTTGTGTATACGCTTGAACAACGCTGGGAAATATTGCGACATTCGACTTACAGAAGATGCCGATTTTGCCAAAAAAATCATCTTTTCGGATGAAGCTCATTTTGATCTTGGCGGGTATGTAAACAAGCAAAATTGTCGTATTTGGGGCACAGAAAACCCGCACGCATACATTGAAAAGCCGGTACACCCAAAACGAGTCACTGTTTGGTGCGGATTTTGGTCCAGAGGCATAATTGGGCCATTTTTCTTTGAAAATGAGCAAGGAGTGGCCGTTAGTCAATGGCGATCGTTATCGGGCCATGTTGAACGGATTTTTGTTCACAAAAATTGAAGAGGAGGATATTGGCAACATTTGGTTTCAACAGGACGGCGCTACGTGCCACACAGCCGAAGCTACACTCGATGTTTTGCGCCCCATTTTCAAAAAAAAATGTTATTTGGCGGACCCTATAGTATGTAATAATATGCTCATAGTTGCAAATGATATAGTACGTATTAATTGTAAAATAAAACAGGTTTTATTTTACTAATAAAAAAACGCATAAAAATTAATATTGTAACAATTGTTTCGCCTAGTTATGTCATTTTCAAACGAATGTGAAGATTACATGGACTGACAGTCCTTATACAATTCTAGGTAGGTACTTAAGTAGTAGTTTTAATATGTGCAGTAATATTTTACGGGAGACAACAATAGTAAACGGGGTATGTATGTAGGTACGTATACTTATTTTTTTTTCTGGGAAAAGAAAAATCTATTGACATGGCGTTTGTGAGAGAATTAATATTTTAAAGCTAAATACAATTGTTGTTAATATTAAAATAGGTTATTGATATTTGACTCCAATACATGAATTAAGTATTATCAGGATTTATATACGAGTAAACATAAATGTATGTATTATCATTGATTATTTTTGATAATTTATGCATGTAGATTTAAATGTAATTGAATATTTTATATATCGTTGTCATACAGAAGAAAGTGACCAAGTGCATTTTTTACAAAAACGTGATAATTGACTATTTGATATCTTACTAGCTTAATATTGCCCCGAAAAAATCACAAGGCGGTTAAATTTGGAAGTATAATATATTGATTTGTTAAAAATGACTAACTGCATTGATGTTTATTTTCTTGCCAAGCAAAGGTGACTTAAATGGCACTCCTGAACATTTTGCGTTTAGTTAGTTGGTCACTTTCTCCTGTACGACTATGATATATTTAATAAAACATTATTATTTTTAGATATATTTATATGTAAATACACATAAGAAGTTATATTTCAAAACAAACCACTGTTTAATTATTTATATTCCTTTATTTTGGTAATTATCGTAGATTGCATTGGTACTGATTTTGTTACATAATCCATAAATTGAGCATTCTATTTCATTATTGTTCGAATCGATAATTGAGACGTTTTAAGAGCACGTGCGATGTCAGCCATCATTTTCACTATAGTCATATTTTTTAAAATAATTTTGACTTGGTCTCTGTTATTATGGCATGTCTTCTTTTGTTGTCAATTCGAAAACCAAAACAATTGTTAGAAATCTTAAGGTGGAGACTGACCGGAGCATTTCGTCGTAACATAATGTCGTAACTTCGCTCGCGGCGAGCATCTCCGATCATCCGAAACTATGGATGGTGCGCTAGGCTCGCTGTACTAACTAAACGAATGCTCGCATCGTAACGTGTTTAATTACGTTACGACGAAATGCTTCGGTCAGTCTCCGCCTTTAGGGGTTAAAAAAACATTGAAAAAAAATCGTGTACGTACGAAATACGTAAGTCGAAATCACGTAAGTAGAGGACTTACTGTATTGCATATCCCAGCATCTCCTACCCCTTGAATCATTAATTAACTCTCAGTCAACGTCAAGTGCAATCGAGTAAGAGCGTGTGAGGATTTTTTTTCCACAATTTAAACATTTTTTTAATGCATCGCTATCCTGCTATGAAGAGCAAGCCGTAACTGTAATTGCGATGTGGCCTACATTTTTTTCTTCATATCATTTTGACATCTTAACAAAGATGAAGAAGAATGTGGAATTCTGGGCATTTACGGGGCTTACGACCGTCATAGACTGGTTTGAGTGATCACTTTACACACGTGTAACAATCATCAATTCTACCCATGATTGACAACCACACTACTCAAATTCTGGGAATTCTTCTTCATCTATGTTGAGATGTCATAATAATATGAAAAATAACTCCTTTAATTGGAGATAATCCAGATTTGTGAAGTATTTGGACACACTCAAAATATTGTACTTTTTTTTTACGACATTTTTACGTAAATTTTATTCATCAAATTTATAAAAATGTGTTAATATGTTGGTTTGGGGATGCGGACCGAATGAGTGAAGAAAGAATAGTTAAACAATTTATAAGGCGAATATAGCTGGAAATAGAAGCAGAGGAAGACCGACGAAAACTTGGCATGATCAGGTATGTCAAGTGCTTGAAAGTAGTCTGGTCTGGAATCGGAATAATCGGCGGGTATGTCGGGTTGTCAATCATGGGTAGAATTGGTGAATGGTACATCTGTGTAAAGTGACCACTTAAACTAGCCTATGACGGACGTAAGCCCCGTAAATGCCCAAACATTCATATTCTTCTTCACATCTATGTTGACATGTCAAAAAATAATATGAAATGTTTCCTCCCTTTCAGACCAATGTTGGGCCCATCCTGATATCGATCAACCCCTACAACGACATGGGGAATGCCCTGACGTTGCGCAACGCTCGGGGAGGCACCCCGCGCCCCCAGCTGGCCAGGCTGGTGCACGAGGCCGTCAGGCAGCAGGCCGATACTGGCTACCCCCAAGCCATCATTCTGTCAGGTAGCTAACATAAGCTTATTTATTATAATACATCTTTAGAAAGCATATATCGCTCACTCCTTTCAACAATTTCATAAATAAAAATTTGTCAATTTTCAGTGGTGCATGTTTTCGTAATGCCCATAAATTTTTCTATATCCCAGAAGAAGCGGTATATTTTTAATTTAATATTTACCTGCTACAGGGCAGAGAGTGTTGTTTTTGCATTTTGAAGAAAAGGTATTGTTTAATTATTTTTTAAAATTTACTAAATACTTTTCAAATGGAGAAAAAACCTTCAGGTTTTACCTAAAAAGATCTGTTGCGCAGTAAAAAGTTCAATAAGTGGCTTGATATTTATTTTTAATACATTTTATTATATTCTTAAACTTTGAAAATGATTTCCTGAAAAATTAAGTTTTTTGATATATGACGTTGTTGAAAGGAGTAAGCAATATACAAATTTGAGAGGGTAGTTCCATTCTGTTAAGACCATTCTTCTACATTCCGTTAAGTAGAGTGTAGAAGAACAGTCTTAGTATGGTTCAGTTCCGTTCTACTTCAACCTAGATGCTTCTTGAGAGAGTAGTTCCGTTCTACTATGACCAAGATGTTTCTTGAGAGAGTAGTTCCGTCCTACGACCAAGATGCTTCTTGAGAGGGTAGTTCTGTTCTACTACATCATATAATTATCCTGGACTGGTATCTGTAGTGAAGCATCCTTGCTTTCTATTAATTAACAATCTATTTACCATTGCATCAATCTGCCACAGTGCCGTATGCATGATTATTTTATTATTAATGTATTTGTTTGTTTGCTAGGAACAAGTGGGTCCGGTAAGACGTATGCATCCATGTTACTACTCCGGCAGTTGTTTGATGTTGCGGGTGGCGGCCCTGAGACGGATGCCTTCAAACACCTCGCAGCCGCCTTCACCGTACTCCGTTCCCTCGGCTCAGCAAAAACTGCCTCCAATTCCGAATCAAGCAGAATCGTAAGTTTAAACGTTTATACAGACCTTTTTATGCAATGACGTTAGTACATATACATTGTTTTTTATATGCTTAATACATTTTGCCAATTTTAAAGTTATCATGTACAGAACAGTGGTTCCGATCTCAGTATAATATATGAAAAAAATGATAACTTTCTTGGTTATTTGCTTTCTTTTTATTTCCAGATTTTAGAAACAATATTTGTAAGTTTTATATTGAAACTTGCATATGTTATTGTTGTCCAGAATTCTAAATAAATGTATTGTTGTACTGTTTCCACAAAATAGTACTCTAATCTAAATCATAAACAAAGGCAGATAAAGATTAGTTGATAAAAGTATTATTTATGTACTTTATTTCAAAATGAGTTTTGTGTAGAACTCACAGGAATATTATGTACTTTGATATTTTTTTACTATAAAGTTTATCACAGGTAACTTTGTAAATACATTTACACAGTTGGTCACTGTTTTTGCTGAGAGATGTCCGCACCTAATTTATTGTTTACATTAATATACTTTTAAAACAAAATGAAAACACATAATTAAATTGTATTTCATTTCAGGGCCAATTTATTGAAGTACAAGTGACTGATGGGGCACTGTATCGTACTAAAATCCACTGCTACTTCTTGGATCAGACACGGGTTATAAAGCCTCTACCAAACGAGAAAAACTACCACATATTTTATCAAATGCTAGCGGGGCTATCACATGAAGACAGGGTCAAACTGAATTTGGAAGGTTACAGTCCACAAAATCTCCGTTACCTGCAGATGGGAGATACAAGACAAAATGAGTCCGAAGACAGTGCAAGGTTTGTCTAAATTACTTAATAAACTAACAATGTTAATATTTATTAATTTTTTATTTACTATTGAGATATATGTACTATCAAATTCTTATTGTTTTTAGATTTCAAGCATGGAAGGCATGTCTCGGAGTACTTGGAATACCATTCTTGGATGTAGTGAGAGTTTTGGCCGCTGTCCTTCTTCTTGGTAACATTCAGTTTGTCGATGGGCATGGATTGGAGGTTGATATCAAAGGCGAATCAGAGCTCAATGCTGTAGCCAACTTACTTGGAGTTCCCGGACCGTCTCTCTTTAGAGGCTTGACTTCAAGAACACACAACGCCAGAGGTCAACTCATAAAATCGGTTTGCGACGCAAATATGTCAAACATGACCAGAGATTCCCTAGCGAAAGCTTTATACTGCAGAACCGTGGCTACAATAGTACGCAGAGCAAACAGCCTCAAAAGGTTGGGCTCAACATTAGGCACTTTGAGTTCCGATTCTAATGAGAGTGTGCATAATCAAGGAGAAGTGGCCAGTCAACATGCTTCTACAGTAGGGGGAAACGCCGGATCCAAGTCCATGACGGCTCTCAATAATGCAGTCAGACATGCCACTGATGGCTTTATTGGAATTTTAGACATGTTTGGATTTGAAGATCCTAAGCCGAGTCAGTTGGAACATCTATGCATCAATCTCTGTGCTGAAACTATGCAGCATTTTTATAATACGCATATTTTTAAATCCAGCATCGAATCATGCAGAGAAGAAGGAATACAATGCGATCTGGAAGTAGACTATGTGGATAATGTGCCTTGTATAGACCTCATCTCTTCCCTCAGAACTGGACTACTCAGCATGTTGGATGTAGAATGCTCCGTGAGAGGCACGGCAGAGTCCTATATTGCAAAAATGAAAGTACAACACAAAGCCAATACGAGATTATTCGAACCTAAGCCTTTGGAGCCACGTCTCTTTGGAATACAACACTTCGCCGGAAGGGTTGTATATGACGCTTCGGATTTCTTAGATACTAATAAAGATGTCGTTCCTGATGATCTAGTGGCCATATTTTACAAACATAGCTGTAACTTCGGGTTTGCAACCCACTTGTTCGGTAGCGAGCTAAAAGCCTTGTATTCTTGCGAAACAGTTCCTAGAGGTGTGAGTTTCAGAATCTCTCCCACATCGCACACAGACCTCTTAAATGGAGATGAACCGGTATCGACATTGACGCAAGATTTCCACACGAGACTTGACAATCTATTGAGAACATTGGTCCATGCCAGACCGCACTTTGTAAGATGTATACGAAGCAATCAAACAGAAACTCCAATGAAATTCGACAGGGCAACAGCCATGAGACAAATTCGTTCATTACAAGTCTTGGAAACTGTCAATTTGATGGCAGGTGGCTATCCCCACAGAATGCGGTTCAAAGCGTTCAATGCTCGCTACAGGCTGCTAGCACCATTCAATCAATTAAGGCGCATTGAAGACAAAGCTACCGAAGATTGTTTGCTCATACTGCAACATGCGGTAAGTTCAGCGTCGAAACAAGAGGAGGCTGTTGTATCGACTAATTACGCATTGGGTAAGAGGCATATATTCTTAAGCGAAGGTATCAGACAACAGTTGGAGAAGATGAGAACGGAAACAAGGCAGAGATCCGCAACAACTATCCAATCGTCTTGGAGAGGATGGCGATTGAGGAAACGGTTTACAACTCTGAGGCGTGGACAGATCACCACCTCAAGAGTGACAAATGTGAACAACAACGTACCTACAGGTGCCACTTCCACTATGGGAAGAAATGCTGCGACAGCCGGAACTAGGCCGAGACCGCAGCCGATAGCTGGAACTCCTCCACCAGACCCCACCGACAAGTGTGACACCAAGATGATACAGCAGACGTGCAACTTATTTGGGCTCGATTTGGTAAGTCATTATCTATTCTTAAAAAAAAATATATGTTATGGTATGTATATTAAGATACCTCAAAAAGGTTTTTGGTGAGATGTGCAGTGGCGTGCTCAGAGTTTTCAATCAGGGTAGACAGTAGGGTTAGGTAAGGATAAGGCATAGTAGGCACTGGTCGTGTTTCTATATGGAACGCGAGTAATCCAGGGTAGGCACTGCTTTTCTGCCTATATAGAATGCACACCTCTGGAAATGTATTTATAAAAATTTCCTCTTCCAAATATGTAAGGATGTGTACGCTTTTGAGAAAGAACTAAACTCCAACTTTTCCAATGGAAAGACATACTTTGTATTCACCGTACATTCACTGTTAGAGCAGATCAGTGTGGATCATCCTGAAATGCCATTGCATGTTCAAATATTAAATACATTAGTTGAATATTTTGATTTCAACAGCTAATATGACTGTTTTATTTAACAGGAACGTCCACCTCCTGTGCCTCCAAGTAGACCCTATACCGTGGCAGGAAGCTTAAAACTCGGCTACCCGCAGACCAGAATGATGAAGATGAACTTCCCGGATCTTGCTGACGGCACTCACGAACTCATCCTTCATAAAGGCGATGCCGTTCTGGTGGTAGGAGCTTCACCGAGAAGAGGACATCTGCTGGTGGAACACAACAGCTCTACTCTTCATGTACCGTTCCAGTACATGGAGCTGATGAAGACTAATCCTCCAGTCCTCCAAACCCCTCCCATCAACTCTTCCAACATCCCTTCCTCTACTCTCAACATATAACCTAATATTTAAATGTGTATTTATTTTTCCCATTGCGATAGTTTTCTTGTATATTATGAATTCTTTACGTGCCAACAGACTCTTTATCACTGTAAATATTTTCCTACAATTTCATTAGTGTTTAATATAATTCTTATGATATTGTTAAGTTTATCTTATCGAATTACAAAACGATTTGAAGTGGGAAATTGAGAAAAAACATAATTCTATCAGGGTATATTCTAAAATATTGTCAAAAATCTGTGCACTTTATGTATGGTATGATTTTTGTTTTGTATTTAAGTTATTAGTGTAGCAGTCTGCATATTTAGGTAAAATGTATTACGTCCCAGGATTTATTTCCAGTAGATCCGAGTGATTTTCACTGTAATATTTAATATGTATATCACCAGACTGGTTACTAGTGCAAGACTGATCAAATGCCTTGTCTAAGAAAATATATTGGTACCTGGGACTGACGTCTAAAACATAAAGCATGTCACCTTACTGTCATGTGATTTCTGGTTGAAATAATACTCCATTTTTATGATAATGCACTCCATGCACCATTAGTGAGTATACGGGAAACATACAGATAGATAGTAAGTTTAGATTGTAGGTTGTCTTCCTACCTGATTAAAAAAAATATATACCAGTACCTCCCAACTTATTTAGACGCAACTAAGCGGTTTCTCGATTTCTCAATTCATTTGCGACAAAGTGTTAGCAATATGGTACCATATAATAAGTATTTACCAGTAGAGTATAAATATTTAGTACATTATTATCTACTTTGGACCTAGATCATCAGTATCAACTCATTTGTCCCAGTGTGCAAACGGGATTCATTTCCGCGGCAAATAAAGAAGTACGCAACAATATCTCCAGAATAGAAGACGTTATAGCATTGTTTCCATGAGATATGTTGCAACATACTGAAATATCTAGGTCGTAAAGCAGTATTTACTATTTAGTAGTACAATAAAAAAACAGATATATAATCCATAGAATTTATTTTTCTTAACTGACAACATTGTGTACAAATACTTTCTAACATACATAGTATAATTTTATATGACAGAAATATAAAGCTATAAATAAATTTATCGTTTTATTCCAACAAAACTAGCGATTTTGAATCACATTACACACAACAAATGTAGAAATGTTAACACAAATACGGGAAAGGCGAAGCGCAGGTACTCACAGTTACATTATGACTAAACGTGGTGAGTACATTACCAGAGTATATGGGGAGTTCTTCAAAAATAAATGCATTACATTGTGTTTTGTTACCATCAGTCTTATAGTTTGGTAAAAAAAATATAAAAGATTACAACAGGATATAACAGGACTTAAGTTATATGAGAATGAAGATTATGAAGTTGAGAGTTGCTGATGTACTAATGTGGGTATTTGTAAAGGGCCGAAAGCAATAAACAGACTACCGACAGAATGAGAATCATTCTACTAAATACATTGCAATCTGTATGAACCATCATTAAATTTATATCCCAAACAACATTCTTTAACCTGCCAGGTAGTATGGCCAAAAAGTACAGTGAAATGAATAATGATTCAAACACGAGATAAATCACCAACAATTTGCAGATAGATGCCTTTTTTATATAGAAGTCACATGTGGACACATGTTATGGTAAGTTATTCTCTTAGGTGCTCACAGATGTATGTGAACTCCAAAGTGATCGGGTTAAAACAACTCACATATGGGAAAATATTTGAACTAGACATTTTGTGAGTTTTGTATTCAAAGTGTTGTTTGGCTAAAAGCTACAGCTGTGTTCCAAATTAGAGAAATATTTGACTGCTATAACAGTCATAATCGAACTTTAATTTGGTAGTCAAACCTGGACATAAAAGAGCCCAAGGGTCTGAGACATTTTTCTACTATAAATAGATCTCTCTCTTATAGAGGTAAAATGACGAGAAATCAAGCCAGCTCGCTTTTAAAGAGGTTTCTTTTATGTCCATGTCTCTTATATTCAGATTTTACTACATTGAAAAAAGAAACTCACTCAGAGTACTTATTAGGAAAATTCACATCCGGACAGGTTAAAGGAATATTTAGTCTAGGGAACTATCACTTTTTTATGTAACTATTTTGACTTTGAAAAGTACACACATTAAGGTGTTTCTACAAAATATTGCATTTTTTTTAATTAAAATTATTGTAAATATATCGTAGTCATACAGGAGAAAGTGACCCAAGTGCATTTTTTTACAAAAACGTGATTATTGACTATTTGATATCTTACTAGCTTAATATGTATTGCCCTAAAAAAATCCCAAAATGATTTTTTACTTGGAAGTATAATATATTGACTTGTTAAAAATGACTAACTGCATTGATGTTTATTTTCTTGCCAAATAAGAGTGACTTAAATGACCTTCCTGAATATTTTGCGTTTTGTTAGTTGGTCACTTTCTCCTGTACGACTACGATATGCTTTCTCATATTCTTAAATACATTTTGCAAACGTCACCACTGAATTAGTACAATAAATACGTTTCTGTTCTCTTAAACCAACAGTGCTTTACGAGAAATAAAGTTCGACCAGCCCCCTTCAAATATTGGAATATCTAATAATGGAATGTGCACAAATGTTATAAAAACATCAAACATGAGAAAAGTGATAACATTATTGACTTTGATAACCCACCACATTTTCGTTGAATATCTTAATATACATGAACAGTTAACACTTATGTAATCACATGTTTTGGCAGTGAAAACGCTCCATAGGCAGTAAAGGACATACAGAATAGATAAAAATTTGTACTTAGAACTAAGCTTAGTAAATTGTTATTATATAAAACACTTGAACACTTTGCATCTTCCGATAACAACAGTTAATGATAAAATACAAGGAATATTGAAACACGGCTACAGTATATAAACATATATGTCCCGACATATCAAAATTAGCCAATGCACAATCTTTTTTTTTAAGAAACTCGCAACGCCTATATTTTAGAGGTCTGCTGGTACAATGGGGAAAGTAAGATAAGAAAAATACATCACAAGTACCCAGATAAATTAAAAACAAATCTTGAATTCACTTTACAATTGAGAAGAATGGACCCTAGAACGCCAGTTTAATAATTGAGCATCTATGCAAATACACCACGGCACCTCTCAATTTTGGAATGTACAATTTTTGACGATTTCATTTTCGACATTTCTGCATTTTTAGAATCAGAATGATAGATGTTTTTCTTGTTATTCATATAGTATATAGCAGTAATTTTAAACTAACCTAAAAAAAAATTGTGCTTTATCAGTACCGCTGTAATATATTTTTTTCAATAAATAGTTGGAACACAAGTGACATCACATTGAAAGTGTAAAAAAATTTGAGTCACATGCATCTAAGGGACATCACAGTATTCATAATATGATTTCTCGAGTGATATTCTACACTACCCATGATTGTTCCCTATATTTTAAGCATACTTAGCTTCCATCTGGGAAATAGAAAATGTGGGTTTACCTGACGTGCAGTGTAAAAGTGCACTCAGCTTCCTTAAAGAGAATTCATCTCTATGTCCCTGATAACTACCTTCGGTTTTGAAAGATTAGATTGTTCTACTATCAGATAAGTGGAACCACCTTGCCAATGATAATGCTGACTGGGAGTGCGTTATGCTTAAACAATTGTGTATTCTTGTACATCAAACTCTTCCACATTGGGGAGAGCTTTTTTAAAAGGGAAATGCTTCTTCCGATATGATTTTCAGCTATGCCTTACTATATTCCATTTATAAATAAAATTGTAGTATACATGAACAATAAAGTATTTTAATGAACCAATAAACTGGTTGCAATATTGTGCATGTGATGTCTTACGGATAAATGTAGTAATAACTTGTTTATTTGTTTGTGATTTTTATATGATGTATAAAAAATTTATATATTAAATTTTAGGTAGAACTGGACTTCCCCATTGCCAAAATTCTATTGCATTGTTCAAAAATTCATATAGAGTAATTTTCTCTCTTATATACGATTAAACAAACCTTAATTCATCATTTGTAAATCGATGTATCATTTTTTGATATGAAAGGACACATATTTAACAAAGAAAATCATTACAACAGTGAGTTGATTATATCACAGCATATTCTGAGATTCAAACCTGAAACCTTCTAGTGTCAGTCAGCTGATCTACCAACTGACATTGTGATAAGCGTCACCTCACCTGTGAAATCAACTAATCCACATTTCGTAACAATTTTATTAACTTCCTTCTATGGCCATTTCTCTTGGCTACATTGTATAAATTTGCAGACTACAAAAATCTATTTTATAAGATACACAAAAAATATCTGCATCAGTTAAAATGGAATCTACGATGTTATGACATCATTACTGTGTTAAAGACAAAATTATTTTATACTTTGAAAAATCTCGTACAAATTGAGGAATTATTCCTAAGTAAAAATTCAAAAACCTGTATTAGATATTGTACATTATTTCATGATCCAAATTTATTAATATGAATAACCTTTATTTTTAATTTAAATTTTTAAAAATTCTATTTATGTGCAGGAAAATAACAGATTGAGAAGATAAAACTTTATAATATGTACATATATTATTTCAGTTGTTTAATGTAACAAAAATCCAAGTCAAAAAATTATGTAATGTTATGTAAAGCATTTTTTTTTTCATTTATAAATGGTTTTTTTTGTATTCAATTTGCTGAAATTTCATTCATTACATTTTAAATTTGAAAACATCTTTACTGATGTTTTTGATATTTGTATTTGTACAGCCTAAAAGGGGATGACCTATTGCAGAGAATACACTATAATATTTATAAGAATGACAAAGATTTAAGTCGAAACTGGATATAGGAGAGCTCAAGGGACCACGACATTTTTCTCTTACAAAGAGATCTTCCTTTTATCCATTGATTATTTTACAGGACATTGAGTCAGGTCTCTTTTAAAGAGATTTCACTTATATCCAGGTTTGACTGTTTTATTCAATGTACAGTATCTACTCAATGAATTAGGGCCACCCATTATTTTTTTGAATACTCTGAAATCTTTTGGATTATTATATTTATTTTACATAAATACTTTAAGTTTTCTATTGACATCTAATATCATGTATATTACCTTCAATAATATGTAAAATATACCTGAATTATTTAAGCCTTTACAAAATTTCAAACCCTTTTTCTGAGAAAGGTCCCTAATTAGCACAGGTAGACAGATAGTTGAAAGTTCAAAAAATAGTCCTATCTCATTTATTAGTGAGGTTTCTTGAGTTCTGGTTGTTGTTTTGTTCAGAGAGGTTATATAGTTATTGTGTCTTGTGAAAAAAACTTAATTTTTAATTTTAGTTCATAAAGTATAAATTTTTTTTTGTAAACACAAGTGTTTCTTTTGAAAAGGACAAAATGGGAAAAAGTAAAGACATTTCTGAGGAAAAAAAATCTAGTGTTATAGTGCTACTGAAATTAGGAATACTATCTAATAGAGAAATTTCAAAAAAATAAAACGTTTCTCGTCAAACAGTGGACAGAATTTCAAAATCAATAAAAAATCAGTCACCCGCCATCAGCAATCGGCGAAAGAACTGTCGTAGGATTAGAAAAACAACACCGAGGACTGATCGAAAAATCGTTCAAAGTGCCTTAGAAAATCGTAGTGCATCAGCAAAAACATTGAAAATAAAATTGGAAGAAGAGGGTATAAATATATCGGTATCAACACTGAGGCGACGTCTTTACGAAGTAAATCTGAAATGCAGGCGCCCTGTAAAAGTACCAAAATTGACACCACGAATGAAAGCGGATAGATTAAAATGGGCCAGGCTACATCAAAATTACTCGGTAGATGATTGGAAAAAGGTATTTATTTAAATTGAATTTTCAACATATCATTTTAGTAAATAAACTTATATATTTGAATTAAACTTAAATTTTCATTATTTTTCAGGTCATCTTTAGTGATGAGTGCCGTTTAGAAACCGTGACAGAGAGCCGTCGATTCGTCAGGAGAACACCAATGGAACGTTACAATGAGGCCTGTGTGGTAAAAGTTATCAAACACCCCCCTGCAACAATGATATGGTCATGTATTATTAACAATTTACCTGGGCCGTTGTTTTTCGTGGAAGGAACAATGAACCAAAATTCCTATAAGCAGGTCCTCAAACGAATTTTATTGCCCTTCTACCATACACTCGACCCAACAAAAGGTCCATACACCTTCATGCAGGATGGGACACCTTGCCACCGGGCTAAATCAATAATAAATTTTTTGTCTAACAAAAATCTGCCTTTGCTCCCCTGGCCTGGAAATTCTCCGGACCTTAATCCTATAGAAAACACATGGAGCATGTTAAAAAATAAGGTATACTCATTTCCAAATCCGACAGTAGACTGTCTAAAAAAAAATATTCAAAAAATTTGGTCAGAAGACGAAGAAATAAAAAACACGATAAAACAGTGCATTTTAAGTATGCCAAAAAGAATTGAGGCAGTTATTTCTGCCAAAGGTGGAAATACTAAATACTAACTATATTTATATGAAAATATATGCATAATTTAAGCGTAATAAAGTGTTCATGTGTAAATAAAATTCAATGTTGTTTTATTCAAGGTTTTCTCTGAGTTATTCCTGTTTGAATTGAGAAATCGCGCGAAATTCTGCGTGGCCCTAATTCATTGAGTAGATACTGTATGACAGCAAATGTCTGAGTTAGTATTTTATTGCCGTTGTAGATTAAGGAATAGAAAAAAATACAAATTTAAAAATCAACCAAGTTGTGGGTTGGGCATTTGTTACATTAAGCTATAATTCATAGACATCTTTTAAAGAACTCTGGTAATCACATTGTTGTGAACCAGATTGTAGAAAATAGAATTGTAGAAAATTCCAAAAAAAAGGTTACATAAACGGGAAATATTCTAAGCAAGTTCAGAAAAAGTCCACTAGGTGCATATGAAATCCAGAATCAATGTCAAAACTCCACCATAAGAAAGTAGATTTTAACTCTCCACCGTTTATGGCCTCCTGATTTATTTTAACCCGGTAAAGCAGGCTACCCACTTTAATTTAATACCTTGATCGTTTGGGAATCAGTGACCGCCTGTATTTTAACACTTTGGAAAACAAGAATAGGTAAAAAGTTTATTTTATGCAAACGAAGGTGACTGTTATCTTTCGATTTGTAACTAGGACATGAACGAGAGGTTGGGTAGCAGATAAAATCTGTTTCCCTATTTTATGATGAAACATACCGGAGTTAAAAGAAGTTGAGAAAATCTTCCATTAGATACTTTTGTAACATTTTAATTGATCACATTCTAGCAACAAAAGGACAAATAATAAATGTGACAGATAATTATTAGATACAATTCACCGACATGTATTATACTTTCAAAATATTAGGTAATGGTCCGATATGCCATTCAATAACAAGCTACACTCTACATACAAGAAAACTAAGTATGTATTGAGCAGAACAATATGATACCCGTCCATCACACCATAACGTTCTAACTATACATCAAGTTCTACGTTTCAAAAGGGAGATTGTAAACTGTGATGGTTTCTTAACCACAAAATAAAACACTCATAAGGCCTCAAGTGTAAATAAATGCACAAAATCGTCAATAAGGACATTTTGTAAATAAAACAAATGCGATAATAAAATAAATATGTGCAGCTTAAGCTACTTCTAAGGTACGAAACCCAACACACATTTGAGATATACATAATTTACATTGTGAACCATGATTAAACATTTGGGATAGGAAAGATATGACCAGAAAGTGCACAAAGCAATAGCTTTACCATTTACCATACGGGCTGGCAATCATTTTACCCACTGAAAGCGACACGTATTGACATTCACAACGACGGGTAAACATTGGTACTCGCCAAATGATATGGTCACAATGATAAAAATTACATTTATGTATCTCAGTAATTGAAAAGCCAAACCAGCATACTTTGGTATGGTTGTGGATTTTTTTTCCGTATATACTTCCATACTCATAATTATACCAGTTTGTGTTTTAACAATTGAAAATACCTGCTGAATAATTACTCTAAATAAACTGTACACACCTTTTTTATTATTGAGACATCTTTCTTTTTTAGCAAAAGTAATATATGTTGTTGATTTAAATCAACAACATATATCTCAAACTCAACATGAACAGACCTATCTAAGCAGCACATACGGAGTTTTACCTTTAAACTAACAATACATAAACTGTGTTCTAAAGATGATAATATTTATTTCTCATCAACATGATCTGTTATGATTTTTTTCACTATATATCAATCGATAGTGAAAAGATTATAATATCAATCAACACAGTGATTTAAATTAAACATTTAAATACATACCAAATCAAATGACCGAAATCTAACATAAGGATCTCAACAAAAGCCCACGAATTGAGCCCACATACGAATTGTAAATAAGGTACATGTATGTATTTAAAAATAAAAATAAAACACACCACATTTTTGAGTTTACTAATGTACACATCACTAGTTTCGAAAACTACAGATGTTATCAACAAGTGAAACTAAACTGTTCTGTTGATGATGAGAACATCTATAGTTTTCGAAACTAGTCATTTTGTACATTGATCAACACAAAAAAAGTGGTCTTATACAAGTATTTTTTTTAAAAATTTAAATCATCATATATTCCACAAAGTTATTATCAAATAAATAAATAAGATATTCATGTTGCATATTCACACTGATATAGCTCCAAGTATTTAGTACAGCACTATTCGGCAGGCATATTCAATTGTTTTAAATTTGACAATGCAATCTTTCAGTTTTCTTTAAAAAATATTGGTGTACTACATTTTCGAGAATCGTCAAACTGTTCACTCCCGATTGTGTCATGCTGCAGGGGATTCTGAGGTGGTGTAGATTCAGCTTCAAGACATGAAAACAAATCGCTCGACACAACTTCCGAGCACATTTGTTGCTGTGCAACTGAAAAGAAAAATACACAATGGAGGCAGTAGAATACAGTAGAATTTTTAAATGAAAGGAGACATTTTTAATGTATTACTTTGTTGACAAAATAACAGAAGTTAATTAAATTGGTAATGTAAATAAATTGTTTTCAAATATTTGTATTTCTTAAATTGAGAAGTTAATTTCTAATTTTCAAAAACATACCACAAATTCTGGGGTGAAATGGCATGCATTTCGGGTTGTCGGATATATAATTTTACTTTAAATTTCAGTAAAAAGAAAAAAAACTTTTGTTTTTGATTACTCTAAATTATTAAATATTACAAAAAGGCTTCTATGCATACAAAACTCAATGAAATGTTACTTATCCCAATTTTCATTTTTGCATTTAGAATGTGAATAAATAATTTAGCCATGTACCATTTATAGAGTACATGGCTGCCAACATAATTATTATTTTATATTTAATTGCCATTATTATAAAGGTATTATTGATAAGGTAAGTAGGTACTTACCACAAATAAACTATGTACATATATATTTAGGAATAAACTGTAGAGCGAGCAATCAGAAAAGATGGGGTCCAAATAGAATGAACACTGCATTTGTATTACTAAATTGAAATTATGAATGAAAACTATTGGCTGTCCAGAATTTTACAAAGTACGTAGAATAAACATATATTCCCTTTAAACCACCTGGAATTCTGGAATTTCACTGGTTAATAATACTTATTTTTAATTTATACGATATTGAAAAATAATTATTTTAAAATCTGGTAATATAAAAATGACAATAGTGTAAAAGACCGATCCGAAAAGTGAAAAGTGACTTCGCAAAAAAACTTTTAGGATGTAATGCTTGAAATATAGAGTTTGAGATGTTATTTACATTTCAATTTATTATGCACAATATCATGCTCTTTGAACCATCAGGAAAGAAGTTTTACATATAGTACACATTCCACATAACAGAAAATTGTTTTTTTGGTCTATTGCTTTTTTATATAAAAGTTTAAATTATTATGATAGAATGGAATGGCAATAATACCAATTAAATTCTGGATGTTGTCAACCAGAGCCCTGCTGTTGACAAGCGTCCTCGATGCTACATTTAGAGCGCTACTCCAATTATTCAACTGTGTCTCCTGAAAAAAAGATTCACCTTAATACATATGTATAAACCGAAAGCACCTTGAACCGAATACCTGTTCAGAATGTAATTAAAGCATAAAACAAGGTTAAAATTAAATATTTGTATGTGAAAATATGTTAATGTATTTATAATAATAAAGAAGCTCTATAAAGAAGAGCTCCAACCTCATCATAAAACTGCTTGTGGAGCACAGATGGGGGCTGGACATATGGCAGCACTGGGTTCAGTGTTGTGATTGCCAGCAAGATGATCTTCTTACAGTGTTATTTATTCATTAAAAAATACTAATTACTCTTTTTTACAATATCTCAATTTCTCTATCATATTTTTATTATATAATACTATGTTGTTGTAAACAAAATATGTCTGACTAAGTATTGAACCCACCACTTCAAGTCAAGCCGGAATAAAATTATCATTATTATTGAGATTAAACATCTGTTTATTATTTATTTGACCCCCCCTGGGAATCGAACCCGGGACCTCCAGTACAGAAGCCGAGAGTGCTGACCATTACACTTCAGAGGCGGACACCATTATTTATTCAATATTACCTGAAGCAGAGGGCTGATCACCTTTCGTTTACGTGTTAATGATCGAAATACCACTGTGTTTATATGATGCAGTGCCCTATGCACCATCAGGTGCGGATGAGGGTTAAAAAAAAAACATCTGTTAAATAAAACTTCTCCGTCTTATTCCTCATTGCTGAGGGTTGTGACCCTTTGCAAAAGCAATGACAAATAAAACAGAAAGCTGAAATTAAATTTAAAATGTCAATTTTCTTACCATCTTTTTGAGCAAGCTCTCCATGAATGGTTCGTAGTTAATCCCGAGCACTTCCTTGATTTCCATGGCATTATTTATGCTTTCTTGAATATTTGTTTTGACAGCTATGATGTCCTTCACAATGCTACTACACACCGGCACAGCAGCGTCAGAGTCCCCCGCCTCGCGTAGAGCACTCTGTATGACATGTGTGTGCTGGTTGATGTACTCTATGCAGTTGCGCAACTCAATCAAATCAGACTTCTGTTTCACTGTAAAGAATAGACAAAACACCAGGTGTAGTTATTTTAAAAATATCCCATGTAATTGATATACTTATCAAAGTATTAACCATTTGCAGGATGAAATTAATAATTTGGTAGCTAAATTGTTATGCACATATTTTTTATAAAATAGAGTGATTTTTAAAAGATGTATGAACAAATGAAATGAAGGTAAATTGATGATTTTTCTTTAATAAAACATGAGTAAAAATAATAAACCGTCGGGCGATTTACTTAATATAAGCCGCTGCAAAAAACCACTCCCATCATTCTTTTATTTTCAAATTCTGCGTTAGTACCGATGCAAAACATTACACAATATTAAATTTTTTAACTGTCTTTATTATAAAGATAAGATATAAATTTTAAAAACACCAGTATCATAACATTTTTAAATCAATAAATGTATCAAGAAAATGTAAACACCAATTTTTATGTGTAGTGATCACTTATTTATACATTATTAATTAGATGTGAATAATGAGTTATTTATGCATACCTTGAAAATCGTATATTCTTTGTAATCTTAACAGATGTTCCTTGTTTGTTTCTGATTCTTTAACATCTTGATCGGAATTATTAGTTTCAGCGAAATCCAGCATTGTCGCAAACAGGCATTCGCTTTCTTCCATACTGAAGGTGATAAATACCGCGATGTTAATTAACACCTAGACAAACGGTGACCTCACTCGCTAAAATAAATTGACATCGTTAATTGGCAAAACAAATATTCAAAATTCAAAGCCGTCCCTAAACGGAAAAAGAAGACTAAAAAATCGAACGAAGCCCGTCAAGTGCGAAATACAACAGACAAATTATTTGAAAACCCATAGAAGCTGAAACATAAGGTAATCAACACACGCGATTTTTGCCAACGTTTTCCTTTTTGTAATCCCGAATCCATAAACGGAATGAATAAATTAATATACATATATGGTATAAACGTTGAATAATGATTGTATCGATTTTGTACCGAGCAATTGGTCCTTTTTTTTCGAGTGGAAAATAATTCCATTCGGAAAAATTTGTGTAGGATTCATATATTTGTATTTCCAAGGAAAGAAAATGCAATTTCACCATTTTGCGTTTAGCATTTAAAAAAATCGAGGGAGTACAAAGAAATTCCAGCCTATTTATAGTTTAAAAAGTACTGTTATATAATATGTCTTTAATGTAAGATTATCAGTTTGTTTTTTTTTTTGTTGTTAAAACTTTTGCTTCTTAGTAATTTTTTTAATCAGTTCACAAACCTGGTTATCGATATTTATATATAGAAAACTACCTTTATTATAGACTTGAAAGGGGCATAACCGTTTCTTTTCTATTGATTCTAAATTTAATCAAGGCAATAAAAAAAATGAACGGCAGTCAGTACCTACACGCTCGTTACCTAATACCTACATATTTGTGTGTATCTCATTTACAAACCATAAACAACATGATACGAAAAATTATATCTTTCAAAATTGTCTGTGGCCCGGAGTGAAATAACAAAAATTTACAGTAACCTCTTTTCATTTCGCCGTCTTCAAAAACTTTTGATAAAATGGCTAGAGGAAGTAGTGCCGGCTTTGATAGGCATATTACCATATTTTCTCCCGAAGGTCGGCTTTATCAAGTCGGTAAGTTTATTGAATAAATTTGCTTAGTTTTTGTAAATCAGAGAAGCGACGAATGACACTCGTTCCCCGTGCGATGACTGTCATAATTCAAATGTTTTTAAAATTTATTTCCATTAATCTGACAAATAGTTTCGATACATGAGTACGCATATTATATATCGCTTCTTAATTTTCCTAAATTTAGTTTACTAGTACAATAATTTTTTTGGTTAATTTTCCGTCATTTTTCAAAAGTAGCTGTTGGCAATAAATGCACAATATCATGTAAATTTCCTAATTCAATATGGTCGATAGACGTTATTATTATCTTATTTTTGATCTTGTGTATTTCATTTACAGAATATGCTTTTAAAGCGATCAATCAAGGAGGACTTACTTCTGTAGCATTGCGGGGAGATAATGTTGCAGTTTGCGCAACACAGCGAAAGGTTCCTGACAAATTATTGGATCCTTCATCAGTAACCCATCTCTTTCAACTAACTGAAAACATTGGATGTGTCATGACAGGGATGATTGGTAAGATTTTTTCAATGCGGTGAAACCTATTTATAGTCTAATGGACTCGATTGAATTGAATTAATTAATTTTATTATACACACAATACATATATAACAAACTTAATTCAAAACAAAAACACATTTTTAATTTTCTAAATAGATAGAGACTCATGTAAAAAATAATAGAAGAACCCTTACATAGACCCGAAACAGATCAGTATTCAGAGCAATATTGTTCAGCATAGGCAGTAGTTCTCCCGAAAGGCATAACCCTTGTTAGGTTATTCCTGTATATTCTTATACACGGTATGATCGATTATCATGGAAATTCCGGAAGCACACATTTGCGTGTTCCTGATGGTTACATAAGACAGCGTTAGCATAGATTGTTTTACATTCTTATGTAAAACAATCTATGCTACCGCTGTCTTATGTAACTATCAGGAACACCCAAACCCGTGCTTCGTGTATTTCCATGATTATTGATCATACCGTGGAACATTAGATAAAAATGAGTAATCAAATATACATTAATTATAGTCTCTAAACTATTAAGCATACCCTGAAAAAACTTGGTCAGATAGAACCAAGGATACCCATGCTCTCTTATGTAGAGATATCATAAACATCTTTTGGATTTTCTCCACCATAAGAGTACTTACTTCATGGGACTCTCACATCAATGACCCACTCTCGAATCTACCAAGAAGTTATAAAGGCCGTACGCAGAATAAGTTTTTGTATTTCTGGTAGATCAGAAACATGTTGCGGGCTGTACAAATATGAGCCGAATGCCGTGCTTTTGACAGCCCTGTTTTGGACCGTTATAACTAAATGTATTGATGTGTAATGTAATGCTTGGTACAGACGGAGCCGGAATGCATATAGTGGGTGTAAATTTTTTCTGTATTGTCTCTGGACTACTAATTAGTTAATATTTCACCCCATTTATGACACAAACGTCAACACGAAATCACCCGGCGTGTTTAAATTCATACGTGAACGTGATGGACCAGAGACAAAACAGAAAAAATTTACACCCGCCATATGCATTTAGGCTCCGTCTGTACCAAGCATTACATCGCAATACATACACATATTTATTTATCAAATAATTTAAAATAATGTGATGTGATAGCCAAGGTACACAATTTGAAATGTCTAATGTCTGACTTTTATTAATTTTATTGCAGCTGACAGCAAATCTCAAGTTCAGAGGGCACGATATGAAGCGGGTAACTGGCAATACAAGTATGGTAATAAGATCCCCGTGGATGTTCTCTGTCGGCGTATTGCCGATATCTCGCAGGTCTACACGCAGAATGCAGAGATGAGACCGCTCGGTTGCAGTAAGACATTCTAGATTTTATTTATTACATATCTTCTTTTCGAGATGGCTTGCTGGCATTTTCGGGCATAGATTGCATAAAACAGAGTAGCCACTGTCTCCGTATACTGGATTCAGTCTCCCGCCAGCTGGAACTCTGGACTCCCAATTACCAGTTTATCTAGGCTCTAGTAAATTCCCTTCGTAGAGTAATTAATGGTCAGCACGCTCGGCTACCGTTCGGGAGGTCCCGGGTTCGATTCCCAGGGGGGGTCAAATAAATATAAGTGATTTTTTCACTGGAATATTTATTCAATATTACCCTGGACTGGTACTTGAAGCAGAGGGCTGATCACCTTTCCTTTATGTGTAAACGATCAAGATAACACAGTGTTCATATGAAGGAGTGCCCTATGCACCATTGGGGTGCGGATAAGCGGAGTAGCCGAGCGTGCTGACCATTACACTACGGAGGCGGACAATATATATAGTCTAGAATGAATATGTTTCCTTGTTTACAGGTATGATGCTCATTGCATTTGATGAAGAGAAGGGTCCGTGTGTATACAAGACCGACCCTGCGGGCTACTTCTGCGACTACCAGGCCATATCCGTCGGGGCTAAACAGACCGAGGCCAACAGCTACTTGGAGAAGAAACTCAAGAAGAAGCAGGACTATTCGTACGATGAAGCCATACAGCTCGCTATTTCTTGTCTGTCTACTGTTTTATCCGTCGACTTTAAACCCTCGGAAATTGAAGTTGGTGTTGTAAGCAAGAATAATCCTAATTTTGTGTAAGTTTGCTTTATCAAATTATATTATTTGCCTGATTTTAAACCTCCAACAGAATTTACAGCCTATACTTTGATAATATTTATATGTTTTCTAACTAGTTTTCATATATGATATGAGATTCTTATCATCAGACAACCTGCATACTATACAATCTCAAATCAAAAAATATTTTCATATTTTCATATTACATGTTAGTATTCACATTGTAAACTCAATTGATATATTTTAGTAAATATGCTCAAAATAAATATAAGCATAATTCTTTTTTAATCATGCTTTTTGTATTTATTTTGAATAGATTTACTAAAACAAAATGATTTTTTTACCTAACTGGTGTTTAAATGTTCACTTTCATGTGCAAAATAATTTTTTAACAATTGCTTTATTTTTCTAGGGTGCTGTCCGAATCGGAAATAGATAAACACCTCATTGCCATCTCTGAAAAAGATTAACAAGTATTATTTTTTTGGAATATACGGCATAATGTATGGGTTTTCAATGATTTCTTTTTTAATAAAATAATTTTATATACTCTGTCTTTACAATCTTTTTCTATCTATTATACCTTTTTGTATGAAACGTTACGATTTTGTTTTTCATGCATTAATTTTATTCTTATTAAATGAAAATAGAGAAAACCTGTAAATGGCTAGAAGATTCTTTAATGTGGACAAAAAAAATTGATTTTATTATTAATAATAAAACACATCTTGAGTTTTTCTTCTGTGCGTGTCATGTCAGGTCCCCCCTGAAGTCGACCATAAATAAATAATAATAATAACTAATCAGCGCCTTAATAGTTTTTTTTTAAATTACCTAACGTCCAAGTGACTGAAATCTAGCTACGGCTTACGCAACACCGCTTATCATGACCTTACTCAGGCTTCAACTTTTTAAGTTCCATAGCCTATGTCTACTCGTCAGTGGATTTACTCTTTATGTTTAAATTTACTATAATTTCATGTAATTTATGAGTGAAAATTCTAGGCAAAAAACACGCGCGACTTAATAGTTCTGATACCTGTCCAATCTTGTATGTTCCGGAGCCAGGAGATTTGTCTTCTGTCCACACCTAATTGACCTTTTGTTTTGCCTCTCACGACTAGGAGCAATAGCTTGTACTTCTCTCCTCCAAGCACATGCCCTAGATAGGACACATTCCGGACTTGATATTAGTCACAACTGTCTTCCTACTCTTGCTCTTTGGACCACATTCACGTTGCTGACTACATCGGTCCATGGATAAGATGTAGTCACATTTTGAATGCCTCTAATTGTTAATGTAATCTCATCGTTTCTTAGTCCTGATCTTGAGGGTACACGATTCAACTCCATGTAGAAGTACTAACCAAACATGACATCTAACCATTCTTTGCCAAGTTTTGAGTTATTAGTGCAATGATGTTTGACTTACGCTTAAGTTACATTATGAACTGTTCACATGTCACTAAATAAATGGCTAGTAAGTAACTCAGCCAGTAACAAATAAATAGGAATTGGATACTAATTTTACACTGATTTTTTTTTACATAGTCTGCTTCCATAGACTAGTTAGTGGTTAGCACATTTGCCTACTATGGTTGAGGTCCTGAGTTTGGTCCTCTGGGGGGTCAAAATAAATAACAGTTTTTTCACTCTATTTAATATTTATTTAATGTTACTCTGGACTAGCACTGGGACTTATCGCCTTACCTTTATATGATAAATGATCAATTTAACATTGCATTAATTCAATGCAGTGCCTTATGCACCTTCTGGTGTGGATAAGGGTCACGTAATACGTTTTACAATAACATTGCTTTAATGGTTTTTTAGGATGAATGTCATAGTTCCCCTGATTACACCTTATTGTTTGTAAGGTAGTTTTTTTGCTACACCAGAAATTTACCTTTTAATTGTCTGCTTATAAAATGTTTTGTATGTATATTATTTTGATCCCGACTGGTAATCGAATCAAAACTTAACGCAAATGGTGATAAAATAACATCACAATATCTGGAACTAATTTATCATTTTGTTGGTTTACGTTTAATAAATGATTACTTAAAAAGTTCCCAATAAATAAATAAAAAAGACTTCTGTAACAATGAGATTTTATTCAATATAAATAAACAATTTAACATACAAAATCATAATGTACCAACAAATAATCACTTAAACATTTATGTAAGCAGTATTTACTATAATTTCTTGAGGTACACTTCACAAAAATGGCTTAATAGAATAATATTTAAGCAACCAATATTCTTGTTTTTAGTTTAGATTTTAAAATATTTATGTACTGTTGAGGAATTAGTGCATATTATGTACATACATATTTATAATGTCTTTTATAAACTTGCTTCTTTACAGTAAAAATTGGGTACTAATTTTAAATGAAGGAAGAAATTATTTTATAAAAAAATAATTCCTTTTAATTAGCAGATAAAATAAGACCTGACGCTTTGAATTATTGAGTATTTAAATATAGCAGCCTCCCAATACACTGGAAGACAGATTATCTGGGATGTTTTATACTAATTAAAAAAAAAACAACAATAATGCAGATAATCCAGTACCTGGAAATAAAACATGTTCCCGGAAATAAATATGTTCGCGTCATATTTATTAAGTAGTAAAAAATGTTGCTGGTGCAAGCAGTGCCGTCTGGCTATATGCTAGAATATATTTTTTTAAACACATCTGTTTTGATAAATCCAGTGTTGCCGTATATTAATGTCCTGCTAGATCGGCTGTCCAAACTCAAAACACAGTAAGGGACATTTTTTTTTGTTATACGTTTTTTTACATTTTCGGACTAAGTAGATTCTACTTAATCCAAAAATGCAAAAAAACGTACTACAAAAAAAATGTCCCTTACTGTGTTTTGAATTTGGACAGCCGAGATGGTGTCACAGTATTATGAAATACTGTATAAATGTATCAGTATACTTGGTGAAATTAGATCACTTTTGGAAATCTTTATATTTTTTAAATTAATTAATTCAGATATTTCATTAAAACGTATTTTGGTATACACATTAGAACATTAATGACTATAAACTTTTTTTAAATATTCACTAGGTTTCATCATAACTGGCATTGTCTTATGGAAACTTTTAAACTTGCTTAAAATTAAAGATGTTTATTACGGTATAATTTCATCAAGAAATCTCAGTAAAAAAAGATCAATTCCCTGTTTTAGCTCATCATTTGACCAATTTGATAATTTATCATTTGATTTATTGGAATAAACTAGTTTTATGGTGTGTAAATATTTTAAATAGCAGAAATCCTAATTGCAGTCTAATATCAGATGTGATGAATATGCTAAATAATTGTGTAAGTATTGTTAACAATAATTACATATTTTTTATATAATACATATTATTTAAATTTAGGTTGATGTAACATGACATCATGCATGGCGTACTTCCAGGTCCACTGTCGAGCTAGATGTTCAAATTTCTTCCTGTCTGTATTGTACATGTGTCCCAGGACTGGTTCCATACAAATCTACAGGAGAAAAGTATTAGTATCTGTTTTATTGAGCATAAGCATTATAGCTAATTGATCATTATTAGTTAACTGCACAATGTCAAAATTCTTGATGCCCCGTATACACAGAGCATTGCGTAGTTATGGTTTGATAGATGGCCAGTAGTCTGACAAACAACTGTATTAACATAATTTACGGGTGGTTTTTTCATCAACCCCGACCCTAACTATACTCAGATAGTTGGCCGCCTGACCCTCAGTATACTAATCGCAAGTAACTGCAAACCCAATTCTGATCTGTGCAATGTTTTTTAGCGTCTCTGGCACTCTACCAACGGTATGTAAAAGACGCTTTTAAGTATTTCCCGCAAACAATGTGTTAATTAAAGTGTAACAATGACATCCTATAAGAACATATTTAATTTTAAAGGTTAAAAATGGCAAAGGTGAAAAAATAATGAAATAAAATTATTTTTTATTTTTATGTTTTTAAAAAGATTATCTCGTATCAAGACTTAGCAGTGCGTTAAGTACTGATATATGTAAATTTTTTAATTTAGAAACTGTCTTCAAAAGTTAATAATGCTTATAATTGACGTAAATAGGCAGTTTTATTACTCCTTTCATTATTTTCTTGACAAAAAACAAATACAAAAAAGGTTACCAAGTTAAGTAGTTTGCTTAAATATTTTCCAATATTCAGTCTCTTTGATTTCAAATAAACGAGCAGTTTATAAATTATTATCATAGGTAAAAAAATTAATAGGGAATGACATTTAAAAAATTATTTGATATTCTTAGACTTGGATAAATTTGAGTTCATGTTATATTAGTTACCTTGGTGTACGGATCTGTCAACAAGCTCTGGATGGAAATGAGGACTTTGCTGATTGTTAATGCCACAGACCAATTGTGATGTATACAATCTATACCTACATCACCGTGCCTCGAAATGTTTGGATGCAGTATTTTTGTTAAGAACCTGACTACTGGTGGATTGAGTGGATAACTGAAATTTTATATAATATATAATGAACAAATAAAATATGCTTGAATTCAGTTTAGTATATTTATAATTTTAAAAATATTTTTAGTACCTGTATGGAACTTGTATGTACAGATAAAACAAGCCACCCTCGTATGGAGAACCAATAGGACCTGTCAAAGTTGCTTGCCAATGGCAACACTTAACATCTAGTGGAATAGCTGCTATTCCTTCCGGAGGGTCATTGTGTAAGACCTATAAAATATTGGTAATATCGATGTAATAAATTAAATGAAAATAACTGAGTTATTTGATTGATCCACTCATTAAAATAATATAAGATTGCTCATATTATTTGAATGAGTGGATTGAAGTATTTTAATAAAGTTATTTAAATAAATACATTAAAATTATTCAGTTGATGCCTAAATGTTGTAATCAACTAGCAATTGAATTTAAAATGGTGGAAAGAAATAGTAGTATATTGAATGAGTTAATAGTTTAAAAACTAACTAACCATCACGCCGCTTTACCGTAGGGGTAAGCAGAGAGAATCGAACGCCACACCACTCTGTCTTTGCAAACATTCTTTGCCTCTTCTACATTCATGCATCTCCTCATACATACCCGACGATTATTACGACTCCTGACCCGGCCTCCTTCAAGTATTTGAAATTTTCAAGTACATTTAAATTTAAATTTCGTAATTAATTTTAACATTAACAATTTTAAGATAATTAAGAACAAAGACTTATATAAAAAAAGAACAAAATGCGCAGGAAAAAAATTGTCATTGGCTGTTATTGTTGATGGGATGTCAGATGAAAATTTTACCCAATTGTCACATGAATAAAAAAACATGCATCTCATGTTTATGCGAGTCAGAGTAGATAATAACCTTTGTTTCAGTATTTAGTCTATTTCGCCGCCAACTATTTTCTTCTCCGACAGGTTGTGCTTGCACTGCCATTTGAACAAGACACGTGTAACAGAAACATGATGTGATCAGTCTTTGGTAAGTCTAAAAAAAGGAAAAATTAATTCAACTATTTTTCAAAACAAATTTCACTCGATATGAACACTTAATATGAATGTTTGGAATTATAATTATTTCCATATTTGTGCTCACCTTAAACCACTGGTTGTTGTTGACTAAAGATTTGTACAGCGGCCATCTTTTTTTGATAAAATTTGCCCAATTTTGATTCGGCACGTGTGCTTTGAGTAAATTCCTCCATAGTTGGCAAACCATACTTACACTACATAATGACAGATCATCCAAATAGCTAAAGATCCAGAGAAGAACTATAAAAAAAATACATTTAAGAGTTCAGAATTTTTAAAATTAGAGGGAAAAATCATTGTAATAATACATTTTTATGCAATGTATTTTAACCATTTTGCAGACCTGTCAGTTGGACATATCTAATTATAATATCATTCAATTTATTATGAGATATATTCAAAATGCTTGAACTATGGAATCCATCTTCGAATCATAAAATTAAATTAAACTAAATACATACATTATATTATTAAAATATGTAAATTACAGAAAAGTAATTTTTTTGTGATTTTCAAAATTGACAAATTTTAGCATTGGCGTTTAACGTGTTAAATATAACGGTAAATTTTAATGTTTACATAAAACTACTTGTAAATTAACCTTATGTAAAGAAAACCATGTGATTCTATACATTTTTACCTCTGCGTGCAAGCTCACAAGTTCGTAGAACAAAACTATCCCTTGGCACTTTTGAGTTAAGTATTAAAAAGTGTTACCTTCAGGAGGAAGCCTTTGGACAAGATCTGGTTCCATCTGATCTCCCGGGCGGGGATTGGACAATAATTCCAAGCGGTTTTCTACATTGGGTGGAAGATTGGGTGCAATCATCTGAGCGAGTACAGGAGGATTCGGTTCTTCTGGCCTATCATCGCCATTGTTTATTTTATTGTTGTTAATATTCTAAAGACAGAAGCAAACATTATAATTTCATCTGTGAAATGCGATGTGAGTAAAGTGACATGTGAGATTAGCAAGGTGAGTGTTGATTGACTCCTATTTGAGTATTTGTCCAGTCAAAAAATGATCAACATACGTTTTGTGCCAAGTTTTTAAAAGTGACACGACCAGGTGTTACCCAGGAAATTTAAGGTATTATAAATTACATTCTCATGAAAACTATATGGTATTATAAATGGTATTTTACATGGTACATATTATAAATTTCCTTCTCATGAAAAATAGAAAAAGGAGCAGAGGAAGACCGAGATAAATCTGGCATGATCAGGTATGCCAAATACTTGAAAGCGATCAGGTTAAGAGTCGAAATATTCAGCAGGTATGTGTAAGGAGATGCATGAACGTGAATGTTTGAAGAAAAAGACAGAATGGTATGGCGTTCTATTCTCTTTGCCTAACCCTGCGGTGAAGCGACGTGATGGTTAGTTAGTTAGTTTTTCTCATGAAAAATTTGAAAGCAGCCATCTTTCCCATCCAATTGAGGTAGAAGTAGGACCAGATTGGAATAGATTTTTTTAACCTTTCCCTTCCGGTGCTAAATTAAAAATGCGCGTCCCGGTGTTGGGTAGTCACTACACAATCAAAATTTAGGAAAAATACGGACATTCAGAGCTAATCCCCTTTATTAATTATAAATGAAGTCAAAAATTATAATAATTTAGATATATTTGCTGAAAACATTAAAAAACCATCTGGCAACGCTCACGGAACAAGCATAGGTCCACTCTTGTCGGAAGCCCAAGAGCTACTGCCGCTAGCCAGAGAGCATTGAGCTTTGAGCTCCTCACCCTTGCACAGTGCAAGTATGCAAGAGTGAGATGCGAACACTCTTCGCGCGCTGTTTATACACGAATTTGTTTCCGATATTCACAAAATACCTCTGATGTACCCGACAAATTCTGATTATTATTAATATTATTTAAATCAATGCGTAAATATGTTATGGAGGAATACCTAAAATCTTAGCCTTGTATTTTTTTATGGAGATATAATGGTTATTAGAAGCTATGTGTACAAGGTACACAACACCGGGAAGGGAGGGTTAAGAAATCGGCAGGATATTATTCCATATTTCCATACCTGAAAGAACCATAATAACACATTATTTTTCGGCGTAGGCTGATTAGCACGTTTCTCAGCCGTATAGTTCAAATCACAAGGTTCGTCATTTCCAGAATCACCATCGTCAGTTTTCTCGCTGCTAATAAACGACGTAGGTAAAAAGGTGGCATAATCCGGGAACAGAAAAGAATGACAAGTCAAGCAGACTGGTTCTCCAAAACATGGGCCATAATATCCGTTGCAATCGTAACACGATGTAGTCTGAAAATAAACAAATAATTTACACTTCATTTAAAACACAAATGACACTTATGTTAATTTGTAATAGAAAAGTAAATTATAAAGTCATATTACTGTAAACTCAAATTGCAGATCAGGTTCGTCATAATGGCACAACGCTAATGTTTCGGCGGAAACCTTGTCACCATTTGATTCTAGAAGTTCTAAAAATTTAGCTGTATTAACGATATCCATTTTTGTGTATTACTAACTACATAAGAGACAATATTTTTATTGAATTCCGTGAATCGTGCGAAACTCGAAATTGTTTTGACGTTTAACTCATTTTTTTAAATAATAAATTATGGCTGTAAGATTAATGTATTTTTTTTAAGAAAATGTAAGTACCTACCCCTCTGTAAAAAAATGTCTCTGTGGCTCAATATTTCGTTGTCAAACATTTTTTGTTATTATTCAAATAAGGAATATTTTTAATACGCTATATAAAAAAGGTAGCAAATTCTACATTTCACTAATTTTGCACATTGTAAAAACAAATGTAATTAAAACATTATTACAACACTTTTTTTAGCGCTTTTACATTATTAAAAAAAAAAACCTTATGGATTATCATTTGATCACTCAAAGCTAACATTAACCCTTTTATTTGTGTCCAAGATTTTTCATAAATGTGTCCATAGGTCAGTTTTCGTTATTTGTTTCAACTTACCTTGCTTCAAGTGTACTACCGACATTAACGTATGGAAGTGAAACATGGAAATGGCAAAGGAAGAATGAAAGCAGAGTGAACGCTGTTGAAATGCGCTCCCTCGGACGAATGTGTGGAAAATTGTATGACAGAATTAAAAACGAAGATATAAAAAAGGAATGTAAGGCTGAATGAGGAATCATTGAAAAGATTAGGAAGAGTTCTTTGCGGTGGTATGGACATGTGGAGCGAATGGATAGTGAGAGAATGACTAAGAAAATATATGTGGCGAATGTGATAGGGAAAACAGAACGAGAATGACCGAAAAAGACTTGGCACAATCAGATCAACCAGAACCTAAAATCAGGAGGGCATGTATGACTAGATGTATGGATGTGAAGGAGGCGAGGAGTGTATGTCAGGATAGAGTGTGGCGTTTTATCCTCTCTGCCTACCCCTGCGGGGAAACGGCGTGATGGTAGTAGTAGTGGCTTTGCAGTTCAGTTATTTAGTTACTGTAATTATACACACACCGCTTATGACTCATATATTAAGCATGTCACCTATTACATGCATACACATATTTGCAATTTACCTTACATCTAATTATAATATAATTTACAATATAATTCTAAATGGCTGTAACTCTAAGTATTTGATGATACAGTAGCCATGGAAAAGCGAAGTCTGTATTCCTCTTGCTTGATTTTAATCTTAATAAAAAAAAATACTAAAATCAAGAGTGGAAATATAACTCTTGCAGTCGCTCTTATTTGGTTAATATTTATAAAATAACATCTCCATGGAAACAGTTGCTGCTTGGTTATTATGTTGATAAAGTACCTAGTATAGTTGACATACACCTAACAGGCATAAAAATGGTAAAAGGTAAAAATAATGTATTTTCTTCAATTTCAATGCAATAGTTCTTTTGTAAAATTCTTATAATTCTAATACATGGGCAGTTCCCAATGGATTTTTCTATGTGAAACCTCTTTTGAAATAGTAATAAAAATTAGATCTCTTGAGATGGCATCATTGAATGTTCAGTTTATATTATTGAACTTTATAACAATAAAAATATGAGTTGGGAACTGTCTTAATACACATTACAGTCCCTAATTTTTTTAATGCCTTTCCAGTTACAGTAGAGATGGTACGCAAGAAGGCCGAACATCATGATATGCAGCTAGCACCATTAAGGGAAATTTCTCTCCACCAAGAAAGTATAGAAAAAATAGAATACATCCAAGATTGGTGTCCAAAGTTACAAATATTATTACTTCAATCCAACCTTATTGCTAAAATCGGTAAAATAAATAAAAATAATTAGAAAGTTTTAGTTATTGGGTTAGTTAGTCAATTAAGGATTACTGCAGTCTGAAATTTTCAAGTCTCCAGTGCAATAACTAAACTTTAATACCCTTTTTTTTAAATTAATAAATATCTTATTACGACTCCTGACCCGGCCGCTTTCAAGTATTTGACATACCTGATTGTGCCAAGTTTTCCACGGTCTTCCTCTGCTTCTTTTTCCAATTATATTCGCCTCATAAATTTGTTTAACCGTTCTTTCCTCGGGTCAGGAGTTGTAATAATCGTCGGGTCTGTATGAGGAGATGCATGAATGTATAAGAGGCGAAGAATGTTTGCAAAGACAGAGTAGTGTGGCGTTCGATTCTTTCTGCCTACCCCTGCGGAGAAGCGGCGTGATGGTTAGTTAGTTATAAATATCTTTGTTTAAAAGCGTATTTGTTTGAAGCAAAATAAATTATACAGAAATTTTTATACAAAATAAATTATTAGAAATCAATGACCCCTGTCTTTTTAAAAAATATCATAGCATACTATATACTGGCACAATCAGATCAATCAGAACCTAAAATCTGGTGGTGTCAAAAGTGTGCGTAATCAGAGGGCATATATGATTAGATGTATGGATGTGAAGGAGGCGAGGAGTGTATGTCAGGATAGAGTGTGGCGTTCCATCATTTCTGCCTACCCCTATGGAGAAACAGTGTGATGGTAGTAGAAGAAGTAGCAGTAGTAGTAGTCGTAGTATACTAACTACTGATAACATTATGTGTTAGTACTTATAAATGTACAAATAAAATTTTAAAATATGATCCAATTAATTTCAGAAAACTTAAATAAATTAAAAGAATTAGAATACCTTAATTTGGCAATAAATAATATTGAAAAAATAGAAAATTTAGAACGATGTGAATCTCTTGAAAAACTTGATTTTACTCTAAATTTTATTGGAGAACTAACCAGTATAACAAATCTTTCCGGTAACTTTAATCTGCGGCTGCTATGCTTAACTGGAAATCCGTGCACAGGTAAGTATACAATATTTAAAAAATATATATTAATTTTCATATGTTTAGCTACATTTGGATTGTTTTGTAGATTACACGGGATATAGAGAATATGTCATATCTGTTTTACCACAGTTGGAGTTTCTTGATAATGAAAAAATTAAAAGGTCTGAGAGAATAGTTGCTCTCCAAAATTTTTCAGAAACAGAGAAAGATATTATTAAACAACAAAAAGAGTACGCACTTCAACGAAACATACAGAAAAACAGGCTGCAAAAACAATATCAAGAAAAAGCTGATGAAGATGGTGACCTAGACGATGAAGAAAAGTGTAAAAGGTTTTAAGATTTCTTCTCAATAATTTAATTTATTGATTATTACTCATCTTAATGTCAATATTTGAGTTGTTTTTATTACATTTAGCGTTAAAATACCACCACTTGTGAGTTTTTTTTTAATCAAGATTTTATTATTGCAAATAACTAAATTCACGGCTGAAGAACTGCCTTGAGATGGAAATATGAAAGTCTAGGTTAAGGCTTACGACCTGTCTGGTTTAAGTGTAGATTTTATACACCTTGCTCATTCTATCCATGGTTAAAAACAACATTTTTAAAGTTTTCACTTTATATATATGTTGCACAAGTGATAGCGCAAGTTTTTTTAAAAATAAATTTCATAAAATAAATCTATGGTTGATAATTGTAAGCTAGCGAAGACTTTTTTTATGTATGCATGTTAAGATTCTTCGGAATTATTTCACATACTGGAAAACACTTGAAAATATAATTTACAATTAGTATACTTTTTTATACTAAGCGTAGTATTTATATTTGCATACATAAAAATGTCTCCTCTGTCATGGTTTTAAAGTAATAGACAACAACAAAAAAATTCTGAAAAGCATACACTTTTGTTGAGGACCGCAAGTAATCGCTCATAATATTAAGAGCATGGATTCTGCGGACTGCTAGTTATTAAACTTCTGCAAAACATTTAATTTTTGTATGATTTTTGCAGTCAATCAAATAATTTGAAATTAGGTTTTGTATCATTGAAGGTTTGGAAATCAAAGATTTACTTGTAGAGGGTATACTAGGTTTTTAGTCAGTTACAAAACAGTACACGTGAGTTGTACCTGTGTGTTCTCAGGTTTTGGAATGAAAAAAGCGAACACTCCCCTGAAGTTCGAATCGAAATGGACAGACAAACAAATCTTCGTCGGAATCCAAGAAAAAGTAATGAAAATGAAGTCAAGAAGGAACGACCACTATTTTCTCCTGAAGGAAGACCATATAATATCAACCAAGCAAAAATTAAATTCCTTTTCAAGGATGATAATCCAGAATATTATAAATTGGATGTTGAAATATTTAAGTAATTAATATTGAATTATTTATGAAAAGTATTTTAAATCATATATTTAATTTAACTAAAATAAATTTCATTTTATTCTTCCTCACCTATCAGCACCTAAATGGTGGATAAAGCGCTGTATCATAAAATGCAGTGTTATGTTGATTGTGGATTATGTAAAGGCAAGGTGATCAATTTTGCAGCACGAAACCTATTTGGATATCATGCTGGAGTTCTCAGGTTTAATTTTCAGAAGGTTCAAAACATATATAAGAACTTGCAATTATATAATTAACATTTAACAAAATACTTTGTCAATCTAATGCAGTGACCTATGCACGATTGGGTATTTATGAGGATCAGAATCAGAAGAATAAACTTGAAAGTACATACTAGGAAACTAAATTAAGGGTATCTTATTGGCCAACTTTAAAAACTAGTATGGGTAATTTTTTTGAATCTAGCAAGTTAAGCAGGTTTTAAGATTGGCCAACTGTAAACCGGTATCAGAAATTAAACAGTGAAAGGTTGGATTTAAATAAATTTAATACGTTTTCATCAATATTATTACATTTTTATTTGAAAGCTTTAATTTGTATGATAAATTACAGATATTTAGACATAACATTGATAGACGTTGATGTTCAACCTAGTTATGTCCGGGTTACCATCAAAGAAAAAATATTTCAACTTTGTTTGCCCGAAGAAGTCGATACTACAAACTCTTCAGCCCAGAGATCACAAATAACAGGACGTTTATTAATCACAATGCCTAGAGTAAAAAAAGTGTTTAGCAAAAACAAATCATTTGTCGATATGAAAATAAAATGTGAAAACAAGAAAATAACTGAGACATGTCATCAGCAAACTAATCAGCAAAATAAGTAAATATTTTTTTGCTAAATAACTAAATTTATTGGTATATAAAAATCATATTTCAAAGTATTGTGATGTCAAAAAAAACACACTTAATTTTATTTATTTTTTATTTTATAAGTTTAAACATCCCTTGGTCCATGATAAAATATGTACATATGATCCTTGAATTAACTAAATAATAAATGAAATGAAATCAAAGAAAAAAAAATGTTGGAATAAGATATAACATAAAATTTAAATATGTTTTAATACACTGTTGTATTTTTTAGACGCGAGTTTTTGGAAATTGGGAGCTCTCATAACATTTTAGACTTCACTAATATTACTACTAAGATGAATAATTTAACTCCAGTGTATCCGGCTCCAATAATGTTGCCTCAAGAAAAACTTCCACCGCCAGATTTTATTGATAATCCCGAAGTTCCAGAACTTCAATAGACTGTTTATGGTAGGCTTTCCTTTAAAATACCCCTTTCTCCCATATGCACGTTGGGCATTATGTTAGGAGTGCTTTTCACCACTTTTGCAAAAGATGGTAAGTCGCAACAGAATACTAGACCATAAGCACTTCGCTCGTAATTGCTGCTGGTTTTTAAATGTTTGATCCAGTTCACAGAGTTACACAAACTTGGACAGAAGACAGTTTGACGGATTTCACTAATAGAAATAAATGGATTATTAATAATGATGAGGACAACAGCTTTGTGTTCATTTTCATTGTATACAATTGTCCAGATATATTTGGGGACGGGATATTTCTTTCCAGGCTTTAGATAAATTTCTTGATTTTTATCCACGGCGTTTAGGGATAACACATCATGGGTACCAACATAAATATGTATTGTGTCATTTCCATTTTTTGTTTCATTTCTCTTAAATGCGTCAACAATATCCAGCTGTAAATTTTTTAAATTTCCCAGGGCAATGCTTTTCCAAACTGCCGCTTTATTAGAAATAAATTTACTAACTCTTCCATTTTGATCATGGAAAAATATACTAGGCAGTAATTTGGTAGATGTTAACATTTGATCAGCATAGTAAAAATTGTGATTCTCTAGCATAAATTTAACCTTTTTGTTCATCGCTATATTATTACCAAATATTTTTTCCGCCTCAATTTTATTTGATTTGTCAAACATCATGTTGAAATTTCCTAAAATGCTTAGTTTTGCTCGACCGTCTTCAGCATGTGGAGTTTTGACTAAATTATTTTCATTTGAAATAGTCATATGAGCAAAGATGGTTTGACCTAAATCAGTATCGTAACATATTTCAACCAGATGGAAAACGGTAGAATGTCGATGTTGGTACGAGCGTCCCTGGTAGGGGTTCTGACAAAATTCCACTTCGTGCAAAACATCTTCATAATGGTCGGCCAGGCAACCGAGTTCACTAAGGTGATTTGTGATCAAGTCATCTTCGAGAACTCTGAATCTGCCATTTTCACAGAATGCTTTGATTGAGTTTTTCTCCGGATAACTAATAAATTTTGTTTCATGACAGTTCAAATGAACTTCATCTCCATTCCTTATATTTAATACATTTTCATTTGCAGTATGAGATAAGACCACTGGCAAGTTTTCTGGCAGGCAATCATCACAGTCAATGTTAATAAGGCACGACTCTGAAAACAAAAAGCAAGGAATGTTTCTGCATTCTAAGAAAAGTGTTTTTAAGATATGAAAAATTATCCTAAAAGAGATAATGTCAACTGATGTCAACAATGGAACTGGCTATACTGCTGAAAACCCACAATAATGTATGCAGCATATTCTACTGAACAATGTTATATGTAGATTGAATATTATATGTTTTATAAGTAACTGTAATGTCATTAAAAATAGTATAAAACACTGTAGTAAAAATATATTTTATTTTAATTTTTAAATAATAATTTTTAATTGATCCACTTAGAATAAAAAAACAGCAAACTTTTTTTTAACAACGTTTTGTGCTGGTTTGTGAAATAATAATAATGCAGTGGTATTTTATATATGTACATAAAAAAAAATATAATCTGTGTTCATACACAACAAAAGTAGTAATCACTCACCTTCACAAAAAGAGCCACCAAAAGAGAAAATAAAAATTAATATGATAACTGCAAGACTATTCATTATGAAGTTTCAGTGGAATAAATTATATGGAACTGAGAGAATCTGCTCCATAACCTTTTATCAAGAGTTGTGATAACCTCTGTGCTGGTATTTTTATTTACCAATGTCTGACTAATGTTTGCTGAGAATTTTACAATGTTAATCTATAAATTATTATCTGTTCACAACCAAAATGTTCACAAACTTTTGTTTATACTCATAAACAAAAAATAAATTTTATTAACAGGTCTACATACTCATAAAGTCGATAATTTTATATTATTAACTACAATAAATTACTTTCAAAATTGATACTTTTATCAACATGTAAAGTATTGACAGCTTGTTTGTGTTTTTCTTGTAGTTTTCTTCAGAATATTTATTATTTCAAATACTACTACTGTTACTATTACTACCATCACGCTGTTTCCCGCAGGAGTAGGCAGAGAAGATGGAACACCACACTCTTGTGTCCTGACATACACTCCTCGCCTCCTTCGCATCCATACATCTAGTCATACATGCATTCCGATTACACAGACTTTTGAGACCACTAGATTTTAGGTTCTGATTGATCTGATTGTGCAGTCTTTTTCGAATATTTGTTGTCGAAAATATATAACGTAAAGTCTTTAACACCAAAGTTTTCAAATTCATAATAGAATAATACTTATATTCCATATCTCATGATAAAGAGTCCGGTGTAAAATTTTTTATACAGGAAATTATTTTGACCTGAAATGAATCAGTTATAATACGTGTGGACATTACCAATTTCACTATTATATTTATACTGTATGATATTAGTTATAAGTATTGACACCATCTTCAATTTTTTTCAGTTATTCCTGTTCAAACAAATAAAAAATGCTAAGAAAATTACGATCAACTTCTAGGCAGCTAACATTTTGATGCTAAGATTTATTATCATTTACTTTTCTCACATGTTGAAATTCGCCGATATTATGATTTTTCTCTTTTGTTATTCAGTTATGTATTCCAGGAATATATTAGTAAGTCTACATATCTTCAGAATATTATTTTTTCTCACATTTTATAATACGCTAATTAAAATAAAAAATTGTTATTCAATTTCACATTCCATGAAAATATTAGCAAGTTTATCACATTCAAATGACAATTTGTAATCTAGGCAAAGGATGTGCAAATAGTTTCTGCTTATTGAAACTACAATTTGCTTAGCGTCGTGGTTATCGCATTCAGCTACCATGCTAGAGGTCCCGGGTTCAATGCTCCATCACAATTTGATATCTATTCCCAAACATGAGTCACATAGGCCCACCTGAAAATACAGTAACAAATTGAAAAAAAATGTATGTACAAATAATAAAAAATCTAAAAACAAAAATTAAATTACTAATATTAAATGTAGTAATGTGTACAAAATAGTGGGGTCTTCTAAAAAATAGGGGATAGCATTTTAAATATATTTATGTTCAAGGAAAAAATTTACTTAAGAAATAAATAAATAACAATAATGTAACATTCAAATGAAGAGTGACAAAACAGAAAATTACTAAAGAATAAAATAACAACTGAACAACTATATAGCTTTTTCCTAATTTTGTCATAACTGACATCATCAGACCAGTCTGAATTTTACTTGGTCAAATAAAATTTATGTGGAAAAAATGATATACATAGCTATTATTTTATTCTATAAAATGCAGTTCCACCAAGAAATGTCAGTACAAAACTTCAATGTAAGAAAACTACTAAATATAACTCATGGTTTTGTAAGTGTAGTAAATAAATAAAAATCATCTATTAACTTTACAAAGCATCCTCAACCAACAATATTGAACTTGAACATACCTCTTAAGGATGATATTGAAATTATAAAATTGGACTACAATGCTAATAAAATATTAGTGTGGCTAGTGACACAGCAGCAGATTGACGTTGGCTGGAAATATGGCAGAAAAAATTGTGTTTTTCTTGATAACATTAGGCATTTGCCTATTTGGCGTTCAATGTCAAGGTAATGTAAAATTATACTTTGTTAACAAAGATAATTGTATATGTTATCTTCTTTTAATTAAATTTTAATATTTTAGCTGGTTTCTTTTTTTTTAAACCACTGTAACCTTTAGATAATATTTGGTTATAAATGTGACAAATAACTTATAAGGATATATTTTTTTATTTATTTATCAATAGTAAAAAGTGTAAATGTTAATTCAAAGAACCATTTTAAGTCCACTATATTTTTAGAAAATCACTTCCATTTATCAATACAAAAATATGATATTTTATTAAACAGAAGAATATCATTAAATAATACCCTTCCATACTCAACCACATTCTAAAATTATGTATCAATTTAAAAAAAAGTTAATTATAAATATTTGTTTGTGACTTGTATTTTATACTTGCATTTCTTTCAGAACCCTGCATTCTTCACCTTAAACATTATGAAAAGACACCAATATTCCGGCCATTAGTTTACACATTAGACGGAAAGCTACAGAAATCTCACAACTATGAAATAAAGATCGCCAATGGCCAAGATGTTTTGTTCTCTTGCGAAAATAACTTCTTCAAAGGATACCCCGAGTTACATAATCTCACTGCAAAGTGTGACGATGACACGTTGGTAGTAGACCACGATAAAAAGAAACACCAGTTCAAGACATTAAATTGCGAAATAAGAGTAATTGAAGAAGTGAAACACAGTGTCTCCGGCTGCCCCAAACCTAGCAAGGGTACCTACATTCAATACTTCGATGCCAGGCAATCAGTTTTCTTTGTACTTGCCGAAGCCTGTTATAATTATGAAACCGAACAAATTAACTTCATACGATTCCAACTGCCGGTCGAAGCCGAACCACGTGTACAGCATCAAGAAGTCATATCAGCTCTGGTAAATATTCCACACAAGATTGCAATGCTTAGTGCCTACAGAAACGACAAAACCGAATTGGCCCTTAAAAAGTTGCTAACTGAAGAATACGACTTTGCGCATGAAACTGTGAGTCCGGTCAAACTGTTACCCAAATTGTTCTTCAACGACCAGCTCTACGAAGTGGAGAAATTCGAGAGTAACTTTGTGGGTATTTGGTCATCAGTAGCCAAGGGAAATTGGGAACGAATTTTGGAAGATATTAACGAATATACAAAAGAAAAGAAGAAGCCAATAGAAGTGATCGTCGGGACTCACGGGACACTGAGCTTACCTACACCGGGAGGTCAAGATGTAGAGATTCATTTGTCGGATGAAAAAGTTCCACTCCCGCTTTACGTTTGGGCCATCGTTCACAACAAACAAAAGAAACAGGCTGTTGCTATTGTAACCATCAATAATCCATTCATACAAGTCGAAGATATCAAAAAGAAAATGTTCTGCGAAAATAATTGCGAAAAGATATCTTGGTTACACAGGGTACTGAAAAATAAGAACTACGAACGTCCCATTTATGGTTATACATTCTGCTGCAGTATGAATTCCTTCAATATGTACCCATCTTTAGAATCTACGACCCTGCTAAAAGATTAAACTTAATCATTTATGTACTGGAAACTTCTGAATGTACTAACAAAATACAAACTAATATACGTTTACCTAATGAAGAAATGATTTAAATCAAATTCTGACAAAAATACTGTCACTTTCACTTGTACTCCACTATCAATAGTTAAAATGTAAATATTAATTTAAAGTAAGTAATCATTGTAATAATATTGATAACACTAAAATTATAACTCTTCTCAGAATATTTTTATCACTAGTTCATAGTCTTTTGAAAATACCTTTATAATCCTGTTTCAAAATCCATAGTTTGAGGATTTTTAATTATTTTTTTAACCCTTATCTGCACCCAATGTGCATTGGGCACTGCATCGTGCATAGTAGCGACGCAGTGTTATCTTGATCGTTAATAGCATGAAGGCAAGGTGATCAGCCCTGCACTTCTTGTATCAGTCCAGGGTGATATTAAATAAAATATGAGTGAAAATCACCCATATTTGTTTTGACCCCTGGGAATCGAACCCAGGACCTCGAGCGCAGTAGTCAAATGCGCTGACTACTACACTGCGGAGGTGGACAAAAGGGGTTTTTATCAACATTAATTTATGTAATTATGCTACTTTTTCAATATGTTAAAATGATAAAATTCAACACTTCAGTAGTAGCCTTTCCACTGCTATTATATTAGTCTTGAGTGTGTGATCTACAATTCGAAAGTGATTTAACTCTTCATAGTCGCACAGGTTAGAGTGCCCTCATGGAAGTCAGTTTGAAGACCTTCAAACATCTCAGCTTTCATCCCTGTTATGGTTATATTTTATCTTTAAACTTTCTTCTCAGCTGTTTTTTATACATTACACATTGGCATTCTATATTAATAATAATCCAAATAATACAAAAAATGAAATTACAAAAGGATGTTTTTATTAGCAAATAATATAATACAATATTCTCACAATTGATAAAATGAAAACAATATTTTTTACTGTGTAGCGTCGCAACCTTTTGAGTTTAAACTGTTAAAGTCATAAGCTTAAGGACGAAACATTCCCTAATTACATTTTGCACAATCGTTAATATGTTAACAACCTTTTAAAAAAAATGTATTTAACCATTGGCAGTGCTATGGTTATTTAATTACATGACATTGTCAAAGCTGACGATGTCCGAAACATCCAAATTGCTGAGCTTTAAATGACAATGATCATACCATTCAAGATCAGCCAACTCGAAACACTGAATCTCAAGTGGTCCTGGAATGGTCAATGAGATTGTCAATGTGTCCGTGAATATTGTTCGTTGATTGTTACTCAGGCAATTTAAGCGATTGCCATTTGCAACTTCTCACTGATGGAAAATGATGCAAATTTAAGTTGACATTGCCGATAGACTCATCATGCGATCAATGATCCTTCAGTTGTAAACCCCGTGGTAAAAATGACAGATGCATTAAGCTCTTTGGATTTTTTGGAAAAGATTTGGTTATAGATATAACTGCATATATTGCAATTACCAATTATGAATTATGGAAAGAATTATGGAAAATGAATTAAAAATATTGTAAAACAAATAAAACTTTTTAATGCGTTTTTGCTGAACTTAACAAAGCTCCTAGCGATTAATGTTTCATCTCATCGATTGCAATTCAATTTAAACCATCAACATATGGACAATCTCGTGTTGACCATACCTAGGCCTCTTTATACATATTAAGATAAATTCATAAAAAAATGGTAACGATATTTCACATTTCTAGAATACAAAGTGTAAGATTACAAAAAATGAGTTTATATCAGTTATTATTATATTTATTTAAAAAAGATAATAAATAAGCTGTTATCTATACATATTAAGAAATAAGACAAGATTCCAATAAAGCACACATCAGAATTGCTACGTGTACATTGTACTTACTTTGCAAACATTTATTTATTTTCCAACATTACACTTTAATGAACATGGATATTACATATTACAAATTTAAAAAAAAAATACAGGAGCATCGATTGAGTTTCCGAGTGGAGAGATTTAGAATTTTCTATTATAAAGTAGGAATTTGGTAATCTCAAAAATATTTTATTTTAGATTAACATGAAAAATGATCATACTTATTCCATATTATGTTATGCAAACACGTTTTTTTACCATATAAAGGTTACAATCGTAAGTTATATATTCCAAAGTACATACAAAAAATATGAAGAAGTATACAATGTACGGACCAAAATATGCATATGTGGTTTGTACAGGGGTAATCAATAGTAATCCAAAATGCAAAAATAATCATTACACATTAAAGAACCTTAAATAAATAAATTTAATGATCAAGTTAATGAATACAGTACAAAAAATATATAAAAAATGCGGATAATAATTTAAAGTTTCATTTTGGTTAAGATATGTTTTATCCATACATTCGAGATATTGCATTTAAGATAAATATTCCTAAATTATTATAAGAATATAAATTCCTAAATAAAATGAGCAAAAATAAGACAAAGTATTCTTATTTCTGGGCAAGTAAATTTACAGATTTTAGATTAAAATTAAGATATTGCTTTAGAATTTTAAAGTCTCATTTCAAGAAGAATACATATTAAGTAGATTTACTTCATCTCTCGCATCACTTTCTCGGGACTAGTATTTTCATTTCGATAAACCCTATCAATATATAAATTTATTGTTGTTTCTGTAAAATAAATGTTGAAAAACGGCAAACATACCTATGATCGATTCAATTGAATTTGTATTTATATATTGCACCTCCGGACATGGCTGCCATCTTTTTCCAAGATCCTATTGAGAAATTTTCGCTAAAAGTTCCAAAAAGGTTTTTTATTCAGGTTTTTTTCGGATACAACATATAAGGAAAAAAAAACACGCCAAGGAATCATAAAATTCCCGTCGAAAATAGACCTCTATGTCAGAAACTTTCAGGACCTCAATTTTTTGAGGATATTTTCTAATATATTAATGCATTGGGACAATTGGCAACCCTTTTATAGAATTACATGGTTCCACCCTGATTGCATATTATGATTTTTTTTAACATAAGTATTGTATGCAATATCCTAAATCTTTAGGTGAAATTTTGGTATGTTAATATTTTAGAAGTACTCGACAAATAGCTCTGCTAGAAATATGTGTTATACTTTATTATAAACGGAACCATTTCATCCGATAATTCAAGTTTATTTATTAGAATTTTGTCAATCTAAAGGTAGAATATCCATTCTTCGTTTAGTGACTCTCCATTCTTATTCTACTTGGGAGTTAGAGCCATCTACGGCTCTTGACGTCACGGCAATCTATTGTGATAAATTCCCGATAGACTCCTTACACCTATTAAAAATATTGTACAGCTATCAACACTTTGTCCTCTGCACAAAAACATTGAATTCCTGCGTCCAAACTGCATAAATAGGGAAAAGATATGACGTGTCGTAATATCTATTTTTTACTCCAAAAGAACAGCCATATGACCATGCTGACATCTGGGAGACAATGTAAGTGAGGAAATTGTTTACAGATACTCCCAGTACTTACTAAATGTACATGAAATTAATCATTTTCTTATTTCAAGTTTACATAAATAGTACTGTTAATGCATCATTCAATCATTATGAGTAAGACGAAGAATAACTACAGAATTTACTGCCTTATTCTTACACATTACGGAGATAGTGTAATATATCTGTAATAGATCACAAAATAATGCGGACACTATCCACATTTTAATTAAAATCCTTTTAATTATTTATACTACAAAAAAAAACATTCCATCTTTATGACAATTTAATTCAGATATCTTAAAATGTACATTCAATGAAAAAAATATATATGAGCCAGATTAATAAGAGTATAATGTATGTAGAAAAGTTGTATACTAAAACTAAAATATTGTGTCTACTAATTAGGTTATAAATTATTAATCGGGTTACCAATAGTTACGTAATAGATTATATTGCTTCGTGTACACTGTCGTTACATTTATCGGATGGGGTCAATTTATAAAATTAGAAAAGAAAATTCAGTCTCATAAATTGAAGATACAAACTAAAGGGTCACCGGCGAATTGTTAAACCTTCCGGTGATGAAATGACTGAATCGTATGATGGAGTGAGGAAGCGGTAATGTAAAACCTATACTTGGTACAAATAATAATTTATTTAGGTCTGCATTACGAAAATTGTTTAAAAAAATACACCTTTGGAGCGAACGAGTGAAAATAAATCTATTTCAGAGTTCATATTTGGCAACTCCCTACGCGGCTATTAACTAAGTAGCAAAACTTAAATGAAATGAGAAGTGTGTAAGGTTAGCTAATTCTAGTATACAATCTAAGAACAGCAGGCTCTGGCCCCCGAAGTGTTTCGTGCCGCTCCTCCCTGAACCAGTAGTTTGTCCTGAGTGTCTCCGGCCTCACGGCCGGCCGTCTTCTCCAGAATGGCCTCCGCCAGCTGGGAGAACGATTGGTTGATATTTGTGTCAGTTTTGGCTGATGTTTCCATAAATGCTATTCCATATTCTTGACTTATCTGCAATTGAAACAGGGTACTTTCAATGTTTTATTTATTCATTTAATTTATTATCAAGATTTACAATTTTATTAATATCTTTGCACCTTAAAACAAATCCCATTTTTACTTATTAACACATTGTTATAGGTTGGTTTTTTCATCAACCCTGATCTTAATTATACGCAGACAGTCTGCCGTCCGACGCTCAGTATACTAATCACAAGTAACCGCAAACCCAATTCCCATTTGTACAATGTTTTTTGAAGTCTCTCTACCAAAAGTATGCAAAATATCTACTAACAGTATGTAAAATACGCTTTTAAGCGTTTCCCGCACACAATGTGTTAACATATGTCCAGTACTACGTACAACCATTATGCAAGTGGATAATTGGTACTAGAAAAAACTACTTCAGGTCTTAATTTCATTAAAAAAAAGTAACCATAAAGGTAGATTGCCATGTTTGGATATGGTGACTATTGAAAAACAACTTAGAAGGGAAGTGCACTTGGTTGAAACATTGGAAAACAGGATACGACGATTTAATAAAATCATAGAAGAGGTAAAATGCATAAAAAATTTAAAAAGTACTCACTGCTTCTCCTCTAGCTTTACTGACTACTCTCCTGTCCTCCATGTCACATTTGTTTCCCAAGATCATTCTTTCAACATCTTCATTGGCATGCTGAATAAAAAAATAAATCAAAAAGTCAGTATATTTCTAAAACTACCAAAAATAAATACTGTTTTGTGGTTTTTTATTTGAAACTATGTGTTTCAAATATAAAACAAAAAAATATTTAGTTGATTGCTGCATGAGAGTAAAATATAATTGGAAAAGACACATTTGCCAAATGACACCGAGAGGATTGAGAAATACAAAAAAGGCACAAAAAAGAACACAATATACATGTATGTAGAAGTGTTGGTGTCTCCAAAAATGTTTAGATTTATAAAGAATATGTTAATTGAGCGCTGCAAGAGAGCAAACATAAGGCAATATTTTTCAAAATAAAAATTTATTCGATATATAAAATAAAATATATTAAAAGAAACTGAATGCATACTTTAACAGCTTTGAAGGAAAAATATTTTCAGAATTACAAAAAGAAATTAAATTGAATAAGAGTAAAGTATACCTCGTCTATATTTCGTAGCCACTTGACTATATTCTCAAAGCTTTTTTCATCCGTTATATCGTAGACCAGCATGATTCCCATGGCTCCCCGATAGTAGGAGGTTGTGATTGTGTGGAACCTCTCCTGTCCCGCTGTGTCCCATATTTGTAACTTTATTTTCTTACCACGAAGTTCGATGGTCTTTATCTTAAAATCTATTCCTGTAAACAAAACAAAGCTTTGAATTAATTGAAAATAATTCATAAACGAGTGACTCTTGAGAAAAGAAAATTTAAACAATCCGATTTAACCGTTTTAGTGCTGAGATTTTTTTCTTCATGGTCCATTTTAAATTAGGTGAACATTGTAAGGGCGAAAACAATAGGTTTTTTAAAAAAAATCTATTTTATACAAAAAATTTGTTATATTTGTGAATATTATTCACAAAATAGAAATTTGGAAGCTCGTCACAATCTTCTGGCTCGATCGTCGAAATACACTATCATTGTTGGTATATCAACGACTGCACTTTTGGAAAAGTATGCCAGAGTTGATCTATCTATTCTCAGCACCTCACGGTTAAGGTTGACCTTCTTAGAAGCAGCAGATGCTCCCATTTACAAATGAATTTGATTGATTAGTCGAATGTCTGAAGACATGCATATAACAAACACAACACCCAATAACTACTGTGACTATACTACTCCTGGAGCAGATCGGCTATATGGCTTTAGTTGTTTGATTGCTTGCCCAGTTCTGCGATGTAATTAAGCAAGTTCCATTAAAAATTTGGCTACTTCATGGAACAAATCGCATAATTCATTCATAATCGTTCTTCGTTCGCTTGCCCTTGTCGCTGCTACGTAGGTTAACCTTTATATGATCGGATCGCAGCGACATCATCTTTATGACAATAAGGTTATATAAAATGACTCACTGAACATTTCTAGTTAGTGTACATTTGTTTCATCAAAAGTATGACACTAGAGGATGTGACAGATAATAATATTATCACTGTTTTTAGAACTGGGATAAGTGTTTGGTGTTAATCTACATTCAGGAAATTCAGAATATTTTTGAATAATCTTTATTTACAATAAGTCAGGGGTGGAGAACATTCAAAAGGAACTTTGAGTGCTAAAAAATAGTATTTTATTCCAATCGATTTTTCAGATAAACATTTCCCCCAGCTAACACATTGTTGTCGGGCAGTTTTTTCACTAACCTCGACCCTAGTATATTAATTAGGGTTAAATACTAATTACAAGTAACTTAATCACAAGTAACCGCAATCCCAATTCCGATCAGATTTTTTTTAGCCTCTGGTAAAATGGGCTTTCGGAAAATAGAACATATTCACAGATCGCTGTCAATATTTCACTTACAAGCGGTGTAAAATGGCATTCATCTTTGGTTGTGAACGGCCACCTTAACAATTAAAATATAAAATATTCATAAGCATATTAAAGGAAAAATCAATTTTAATTGTGGTTATCAAGATGAGTCATTGAAAAGTCAATGGAAGGTATAAGAACAAAATAAGAAATTGGATGCGGATGAATAATTTATTAAAAATAAATTACTTTAAAATGGACAAAAGAATACAATTTACATACATCAATTTAACCAACCAAACATAAAAAATAATCTTTTCTGAGTATAAGAGTGACCATATTTCTTCTAAATACGTGTTATTATTTAGGACGAACGCATTATTGTAAAGCTTCGTACAAATATTTAACGAGGAGTAATTCGATCGTATAAATATTGCGTAGTAGCAAAAAAAAAACACTTTGACAAAGGGCTGTACGAGTTTTTCGATCATACAAAGGGTGGCCATTGATCTTGAAAACAAACATAACAAAATGCAAAACGCAAATGATATAAATTGCGGGAAATGCATCGAGAAATGTTTACAAAAATGATACTAGACAATAACTGTCAATTAAATATACGGAGAACATTGATTGAAAGAAACCCACCCTTATACAAGTCAAGGTGACCACTTACCTATTGTAGAAATAAAAGTAGTTGTAAATGCATCATCCGAAAATCTAAATAGAATGCAAGTTTTTCCAACTCCGGAGTCTCCGATCAGAAGCAATTTGAATAAAAGGTCGTATGTTTTTTTCGCCATTTTAAAATACTATCTTTTCTGAGTGCAAATTGCTCTCTAGACATTCGCGTTTGACGTTATAGTATGTATTGCCATATAAAAATCTTGATTTTCCTTATTACCACTTTATAGGAAAAAGGTACTTACTCAATGTCGTCTGCGTCAGCACATTTTCGGAAGAGGACCTAAAAGTATAGTAAAACCCCCTATAACGGTGAGGTAGGTACCGCATTATCAGAGGGAATGTTATAAGTGGTTAATTTTCAACATTGTATTTTTCATTTTAACCAGCGAAAATAACTGAATTGAGTCATTTAAAATTAAAATACAATTTAAAAACATCAACCCCCTACAACGTTCCCATAGATAAACGCGGTACCTATCTCAACGTTACAGGGGGGTTTACTGTAATCGAGACGCCCTATTTAGAGTATTTGTATAATTTTTACTATTCTTTTTTCGTAAAAAAAATATGTGGGCCTGTCGATTTAAAAAAAAAATATCGTAGGATTTAACATATTCATGTAAATATATGTACTTGTGTATTGATTTCATTAAAAAAAAATTCACATATTTTTTTAAAGAGATTATTTACTTTTCAAGAGTATTTTGATGTCCTGGCTAGTGTCATGTTATTTTTCAATTAACGAAATTCTTGTGATTTTGAAACATTAATTTACATTTTTATTCCAACTTATACCATACTTCGGCTGGCATTGACTACCTGCTTTAATCTCATCCTACATTTGAAATATTTACACTAACTGTAACCTACTTTTAGTAGTCATTTATTTCAACCCACCCGTCCCCCTTCATGTATCATCGTAAATCATAAATCGACAGTACTGAATTAAAAAAAAGTATTTTACTACACTTTGAGTTAAAATAAGAAAAACTAAAATTGCAATGAATAATGTTTTTCCTTGAATGCAAAAGGGCAATGTTGAGGTTTGTACAGGACAAAACATGTAAAAATCTTACCGGAAAATTTAATTTTTTGGTTTAGGATCCTATCCATAGGAGTCAACTTCAAAACGAAAAAAAATCGGATTTTATTATTTACTACAAAAAATTAATTATGAGGTAGTGAAAAGAATGATATAGAATAAATATTTTTATTAAAATATGAAGTACATATAAACAATAAAACAACAATACTTCATTGGGTAAAATTATTACAGGCTGGCTTCCTACATTGTATGTAAACAAAATATGTAACATAATGCAAACATATGTCTGAAAAGATTCCTTTGTAAATGATTTCGAAACATACAAAATTCTGTCAAAAATCTCTTCATCAAAAATATTCATTTTAAAATTAAACTTATCACTGCTGTAAAAGAGAACTTAATACTAAGTAGCAATTTCAAATATTTTGTCATATTTTTAAACACTACTTGGAATTCCTCGAAATATACTCATTGAGGTGAATTTTACTGGAAATGGTGATTGCTGACATTGAGAGTTACGCAACATCTCTATGGAACTGATATATTGTATTATCGTAGGATAACATTAGTTGTGATGCCTCATGTTGGAACAGCTCTGGATAAACAAAATACCAATTTTGCCATGTCGCTAGCATACAGGATGGAAATTTTGAGGCTACAAACAAGCACTGTTCCACTCCACAATTTTTCCTAGTGGATACACTAAGACCTCACTTTGCATCGTAGATGCATTTTTATCAGCTATTTTCCATTGAAAATCATACATCAAAGATTTTTCATTATTACCGTATTTTTCATTCAGTCCTTGAATGTTAAAAAAAAGAAGAATATGTATTTACATAACAAAACAAAAGAAAAACTTTGAAACAATGCAAAGTGAAACGACCCAAAGCGAGGTCTGAGTGTAGTGAGTGTCAAAGGTTCATCCCCACCTAGCTTTAGACATGGGATGTGGAAGGGAGAGATATCCAAGTAAATTAACATTGCTTTTCCAAATGCAGAAAGCAGAGATCATTGGAGGAAAATAGTTGAGAGTATCAAAAGCCACAGTGGTCAATGATACTCGGTCAATTACAATTTGATTGATCAATGTCAATTAGACATGAATAAAAAACTAGGGAAAAATGACATAAAACAAAGAAGGTGATTTATTCATTAATATGTAAAGTATAATAAAACTAGTCGTACGACATATTTTTCTTAATAAGAGCACAAATTCAAAGCCCGAGGCGAGCCGGAGTCCTGCGTGGTGTTGATGTGCCAGGAGTGGCAATTTCCTCCTTCATGGGTAACTCCTGGTCTTTGATGCGCTTTTCTTCCGCAAGTTGTTTCTCCGCTTCTTGCATTTGAATTTCCATCTCTTGGAGATGCACAGCAGCCTGCTTTCTTTTATCCCGGCCGGACCTAATTAAAATAATATACAAATGTGTAACAGTTGGTTGAAAGTAGACAGAGGGTTTTTGGAGAAAATTTTATCTTTGAACTCTTGATATTAAGGCTCAATTTTTAAGAATTGAATGTGATAATTTGTTCCTGCAAATAGAAGCTACTTAAAAGATAAACATTTTGTTTTGACATGACAATATCTCGCCCTTTAGATCTTTATGTACTATTGTTTAATTGCCTTGTTTATCAAAGGCGTGAAATGCAAACTGCAAGTGATACTATGCATATTCCTAAATTGTATTATGATCAATCCTGCATTCCTGATTCTCAGCTATAGAAGTGAAATGTATTTGAAGGGATACAAAGAACATAAGTGAAGGAAGTCAAGGAGTAGGACATTACTATAGTAGGAAGGAAGAGGAAAATAGCCATAGATTGGGCACTTGGGGCCTCATACCTGTGCTTATGTAAGCTATCCCAGTGGGAATGTGATACAAATATTGTCGGGAACCTCAAAATATCTAATAAATACCACAATATTTCTGACAGGCGAGGTGGCGTAATTGTGGGTTCGGTTCCAGCTAATTGTAAAATGAATTCTAGAAAGATTTATTTTCAATTGGTACTTTTCTTATCTTTACAATCCTACCTGCAGAAAAGCTTTGTGGGTTATTAGTTTAAATATATTGTAGTAAAAAATAACGATACATTTAATTCAATAACCAACTCTCACTATCTCTCATCATATGAAGGTCTCATCATATTTTAAAAACATATTTGGGCTATGCAACTACATACCGTCCGGTTTCTTTGACTGAGAAGAACATGGGTCCGAGCTCGGCTAACCAGTGGCCATCCACCGCTGTGACACACTGCATATACTCTTTGGCAGTCATCACCAGCTCGTGATAGACCACATAGTCAGGGCTGGAACCCAAACCAAACAGGGCAGAAGTGGGGTGGAGATGGCACGGCATCCCTGTGCGACAGTTGACGTACTCTCCAATACCTTTGAGGCGAGCCGCTTGGTGAAAGTAAGCTAAAAATTCAATGCAATAGTTGAACCAATAGGTTAATCAAATACGTAGGTATATAAGACATAAATTAACCATTTCACTGATGAGTTTAAATGAAGATTTTATTTCGAAAAAGGGCAGGTTGATTAATTTTAATGTATGATATTAAGATATGTTCGAAACATATAAAATATTACCGACATTGAGTGACAGAGTCCACCACAGTCTAAACACATAGACTCACCCTGCGAGAATACATTCAACTACCTCATAAAAGAATAAAGTAAAATTAATTGGAGCCATAGCTTCGCCAGGTTGCCCGTACAAAGGCCCTTTTTTTTGCCTGTATATGGTATGAGCAAATTGGGCAAATGATTAAAAGAAAACGTAAAACAGCTGTACAAGGCATTTATAATGAAAGTTTAAGGGGATGTATCTAACCTTTGTTATGAGATAACAGTTGTACAACCAAAATGCAAAAATTTCTAATAAATTTATGAAAAATAACTAATTTACATATTATTAAGTATGTAAATGAACTTTGCTGGATAAAAAGATAAACTTTAGAGAACAAACACTAAGTGATTTTAAGTCAATAATTTTTTTGATACTATCTAATAAAATCACAAACCAATTATTAAAATTAACGATGAGTATACTTGTAAAACGAAATTTCTAGTGATTTTATTAACACTAACTACTTTTGTTTAATACTGGGTACATCAAAGAAAAGAACGTATGTTAAGAAAAAAAGGACTGTATATCCGAATGAGTAGTATCAAAGCTATGTATAAATTTGATTTAAACACAATATGTTTAAATTACCTAGAAGGGATTGGCAATTTTGGATACCATGTATCAGGTTTCTAGTTATATTTAGAACTGGTGCCATTATGAATTGAATACATAAAAATAAGCGATGTACCTGAGCAAATACACTTCCTGATGACGTCCCAATCAGTTCCACATGACACTAGAGGCATTTTGTGCTGCTGTAAAATATCACGAAGTTGTTGTCTAACCTCCCGGACTTTTCTCATTGCTTTTGCGTGAATGAAATGATCTGTGCACCAATGAGAGGAATAGCTGAAAACAAAAACAAAAAAATTATCACAAAACCATTGATAAAAAATTATTTAGTTTACAAATTCAACTCATTACCCGTGCTTGGCACACAGTTTGTGTCAACACGGTACCAGAAATTAAAACCTCAATTTTTTTTAAGTAAGTGTTGAAAACATACTGATTTTTGGTTAAATATGTAGCTAATTTTCATACTACTTCAATGAAAAATTAGGTTACAAAGATCTGCAGAGCTTTACTGGATAATTCAGCATCTAAATAGTTTGTTATTTATTATATACCTGTTATTCAAACAACAACAAAAAGGTTCCCAGGAAAACAAATATTAAACAGAATAAAAAAGTCATAATTATACTGGGTTGCGGAAATATCACAACTAATAGGAAATGCGGTGATTATGCCATTAATAAATTGTGAAATTCCTAACAAAAAATTTTTTTTTTTTTATAAAGCAATTATTGAGCAGCAGAAATAAATTTTATGCAATATGATTGACGAGTACTTTTTCTATCAGAACTCAGATGATATATACAATATGAATTGAATAAAATACTAACTTGTTCTGTTTCCATTGATTGTAAACATGGAGCAATGTCAAGTGATCAGATTCGGGAACCTGGAACTTCTCCCTAACACCATCTGCTTCCTCTTCACGACCCTTTGGGCGGTAGAATATGGAAGGCACGGAGAGCATTGAAACTGAAAAGAGAGAAAAAAAATATTTTTGTGAAACCAATAATAAAAAATAAAAATTAACATAAAGGATGCCAACTTTGAGGAAAAAATAAAATAAGAAGGTTATGATTATGTTAAGCCCTTTGAATCATTTCAAATCATTTATTTAAATCGAACCACCAGAAGTATGGATATTGAAATACTTTCAAGAGTTTATTTAAATATCGTAAATCAACAATGGAAATTGACAAAAAAAAACTAACAGAAGCATAGCCATGCTACATTATACTTGAGGAGTTTTAAATTTCTCGCATAGCACAAAATGGCATTGGAAATGCACAAGTGAGAGTATGATATGAAAATATCATAATCACATTACTAATGTGCAAAGGCCAATAGCCGCAAATTAAAAACAGTAGTTTTGAGATAAACGAGTTTATAGTTAACTTAAAATTATGCTTTTTGCCAATACGTGTATCAAATTGATACAATTTTGCGGATATTTGGATAATGAATATCTCGGTAAAGGAAAGAGATAGAGCAAAATCTGTGATTGTATATGATAGAGGCCAGTTATAAGAATGCTTTGAGCCGTGTTACGCCAAACAGCTGCAACATGAGTTACGGCTAATTGCCTTTATACATTAAATTAGAAATACATAGTATACAATTTCGTTTTCAGTAGATTGCGTTTGAAATATTGCTAGGTCAAATCAACAAAGGGTTCAACAATAATAGATAAAATTCAATATAAAATGACCTTTTTTTTCTGGGGACATTAATTTAATCTTTTCTGCAAAAAATACAGACTTACGAGACAACTTGAAATGTATGATTAAATGTTCATCAAAGTTTTCAATATTTTTTCATTGAAACGCAACTCAAATATCAAATAAATTGCAAGGTAACATAGAAAATCGGTGCATACCTATTATAAGTATATCAGAACTGCATCCCATATTAGCAGCGGCTATCAGCATGTGGCACTGAGGAGGATCGAGAGGAAACTCGGCCATCTGCCTTCCCATTGGAGTGAGTGATCCCGTATGATCCAATGCTCCGAGAATCCAAAGTTGGTACATTGAATTCAGCAAAGTATCCTGGAGAAAAACCATGAAAGTGGTGTATATCAATCAAAAACCTTTTTTAGCCATGGAGTTAACTGAAAGTTTATGGGATAAAAAGCCTATATTATATTACATTAGTAACTGCAGAATTGATTATTGGTAGCAAAGTATTTGAGATATATATAAATTTTCTTAAATCCAATAACTTATATTACCTGAGGAGGAGGATCCATGAAATGAAACTGCAAGAGATCTTTGACACCCAAACTCTTCAAAAGCAGCACGGTGTTAGCGAGGTTAGTTCTCTGTATTTCAGGGACGGTGGTGATGAGCAGTTCATCCTTGTATTGTCGCTCGGTGTAGAGTCGGAATGCTTGCCCGGGACCAGTACGACCAGCCCTACCAGATCTTTGATTGGCATTAGCCTGGCTGATTGGATAAATCTGAAAATAAAAGAAAATCAAAGGGGTAGTCTATCTAACCGTCTAATAAAGTGCATGGATATGTTTGAGCAAGACCAGCAGACGATTTTGGCACTTGCATATTGGCTAATTATTTGAAAAAAATTAAACAATTGTATAATACCACTTATCGAAGTGTTTAATGTCATTCCACAAAGTTAATGGCCCAATCAATAAATAATACATATTGGTTGGTTGCAACTGGCTAATTAACACATTTCGGACGGGAAAAGTATTTTTGACCGTTTGGTCGAACGATGCTTAAGGGCGGGAAGGGTATTTTTACCTTCTGTGCCTGCCTCATTTCAAAGTCAGAAAATAAGAAATTATCCAATGTTTTTTATATGAATATTATGTACTAATCTCTTGATAATGGAAGCATAGTTATCTTGATGGGTTGTCATGAAGTAAAGGTGATCAGCCCTACTCTCCTGGATTATTTCATTGATCAGCAAATCAACCCGTTATTAACACATTGTTTGCGGGAAACGCTTAAAAGCGTCTTTTATATACTGTTGGTAGAGAGCGGGAGATACTTATAAGTTTTCTATTTGCTTACTTATGGTAGAGCACGAGACGCCAAAAAACATTGTACAGATCAGAATTGGGTTTGCGGTAACTTGTGATTATTATACGATCCTAATTATTTTACTCATTAGGGTCGGGGTCGATGAAAAAAACCACCCGGCAACAGTGCGTTTAAGTCAATTTAAGTAAAATTTAATTGTAAAATAAAATATACCTGCAGTGCATCCATGCCAATCCTCGGGTTGTAAACCTTTAGTTTGCAAAATCCCGAATCGATGACGAATATAATACCGTCAACGGTGAGTGATGTTTCTGGAAATAAAATGAAATTACTCAATAAACATAAAGATTGCAAACGATTTAACAAAAGAAGAAAAACCAATTTGAATCATATATTTTATAACATTTTATCTATTTCATTACTAATGACTGATGACTAAGGCGTTTTACAATAAAACCAATGAATAAACACCTAAAACAATGAAAATTGTGATTGAAAACTGAGATATATATATTTTTTGATGATAATACATATATATATACATATATAGATTTTTTTTTTAAAGTCAATATATATATCGCTCACTCCTTTCAACGTCATACAATATATCAAAAATTGTAAATTTTCAGTTGTGCATGTTTTCGGAATGCCCAGAAAATGTGCTATATTCCAGCAAAAGCGGCATATTTTTAACTTAATATTTACCCGCTACAGGGCAGAAAGTGTTATTTTTGCATTTTAAAGAAAAGGTAATGTTCAAATATTTTTTTAAATTTACTAAATATTTTTCAAATGGAGAAAAAACATTCGGGTTTTACATAAAAAGATCTGTTGCACTGTAAAAAGTTCAATAAGTGGCTTGATATTTGTTTTTAATACTTTTTATTATATTTTTAAACTTAAAAAACGATCTCCTGAAAAATCAAGTTATTTGATATATGACATTGTTGAAATGAGTGAGCGATATGTGTTACCTGCAATATTGGTTGCCACAACACATTTCCGGATGCCGTCAGTTGACTTCTGGAAGATTTTAGCTTGAAGATCCGAAGGAAGTTGGGAATAAATTGGAAGGATGGATAGCGCTGGAGCATTATCAATTTCTGTCAATCTTTCAGTAAGAACCTGAAACAAAACAGAAAATGTCATAAAATATTTAATAAAAATGGCTCACATGAATTGACAATAGGAACATTTTGTAATGAGGATAAATTGCGAAGAATGATTGTAGATTGCAGGCATGGCTGAAAACCATTTTATGAGTAATATGATCTGCAAAACTCTGCTGTCCAAATTTAAAACACAGTAAGGGACATTTTTTTTGTAGTACGTTTTTTTTGCATTTTTGGACTAAGTAGAGTCTACTTAGTCCATAAATGCAAAAAAAACGTACTACAAAAAAAATGTCCCTTACTGTGTTTTAAATTTGGACAGCCGAACTACTTGTCCACCAAATGAAGACATATTTCCTCATTGGTATGAAATATTCCCAGATCAATCAGACGCAAATATCATACATACTTTTTAACTACCCTACTATTTCATAAAAAAACTCAAACTCAAACTCAAATATTAACACTATTTTATATTAACACTATTATTCTAAAGGGTCCGCCAAATAACTTTTTTTTTTTGAAAATGCTATAAAAAAAAAACTTCGTAGCTTCGGCTGTGTGGCACGTAGCGCCGTCCTGTTGAAACCAAATGTTGCCAATATCCTCCTCTTCAATTTTTGTGAACAAAAATCCGTTCAACATGGCCCGATAACGATCGCCATTGACTGTAACGGCCACTCCTTGCTCATTTTCAAAGAAAAATGGCCCAATTATGCCTCTGGACCAAAATCCGCACCAAACAGTGACTCGTTTTGGGTGTACCGGCTTTTCAATGTATGCGTGCGGGTTTTCTGTGCCCCAAATACGACAATTTTGCTTGTTTACATACCCGCCAAGATCAAAATGAGCTTCATCCGAAAAGATGATTTTTTTGGCAAAATCGGCATCTTCTGTAAGTCGATCGCAGGCCCACTCAGCGAAGCGAAAACGCATTGGATGGTCAGTTGGCTTCAACTCCTGAACCAATTGGACTTTGTATGGCGTCATACCAAGGTCTTTATGCAAAATTCGTCTCAATGATGTCTCCGAAATGTTCAATTGTTGAGAACGACGGTGAATTGATGTTGATGGCGCTTCACGCACACTTTCTGCCACAACATCGATATTCTCGGGTGTACGCACTGTTTTTGGCTTTTCACGCTTTGGTTTATCGATGAGGATGCCAGTTTCTTTCACTTTTTTCACAAGATAACGAACATACGGAGCTGACGGTGCTTCTCTTCTTCCAAAAACCGTACGCAATTTTCGCACACATTCTGCAACATTACCATGATTTTCAAAGTAATGTCGCAATATTTCCCAGCGTTGTTCAAGCGTATACACAACCATATTCGCTCAGCGGAAGGATAAAACTAATTATCTGTCAAATCAGACATGAGCTAAGTGTTACCATTCACGAAATAAGCACTAGTTGAAAAAAAAAACTTTAGATGGCGGACCCTATAGTTCTACTTATAATACCTATACCCTATACCCTTTACTATGACTAAATTATATTGCATACCCACACACAGGCCATGCCTTTGTGAGATCATTTTTTGTATTTGTATTTATATTTTATTAATATATTTTTGTATTTGAATTTATGTCATGTAATGCAAAAGAATTTAAAATAAAGAAAAAAAAATAAATATATGAAATAAAGGTTGCTACACAAAACTACAACTTATCACTTTTTTAAATGAATTTTTATTTTAAAAACAGTTTTGCGCAGATAACATATTTAATGATTCATTATTTTGTGTTGTTATAATATTATATTTTATAAATTTCATAATATTATTTCGTTTTACATAATATATGTTATAATTATAATTGATTTATTTCCATTTAATTTAATTTAAGGCACATAATTAATATTTTAAATCCATTGTTTCAAGTACCTATTTCAAGATTTCCATTCAACTCAGATTTAAAAAAATGTCAATGGTTTGCCTTTAAGCGTGCATAAGTAATTTAAAATGCAAAGAAATATGTTAGAATATTTTTCACAAACAATATTATTTCGATTGCAAAATGTTAAAAATGGCGGTTAAAAGGTGGCGCTAAAACATCGTTCACGATTCAGCTAACGAAAAGCGGCTTGAATCGGATATAACCGATTTTTAAATGTCAGCATTGTAAGAAAAACTGGTATTGAAGCCGGCGCTTGTTAGGTACAGTAACTTGGCGCTTCGAACCGCCAAAAAAGGCGTAAGTATTCGGAGTTGATATATCGACTTCAGTCCTCTATTTGCGATACAATTAGTTGTAAAATAACGTTCAAGGTGTATTTAAGAATACAGTTACAAATATAATATCTAAGTCTAAGGAAAAAACACATTATTTACAGTTTTCAGGTTACTTTCGCAGTTTTGAAGTCGATCTTATCCCAACTGCTGCATAATTGGATAGGCCCTCGATCCGGGCATAGCGTGTCAAACTTGATTTTCGACAATTACAAACTTAAATAAAGAATTCGAGTGGGATATTATTATTGAAAAGAATAATAATGATCAATAAATTCATTCAAGGGGCGGGACTGATCACCTTGCCTTCGTAAAATTAATGATTGCGTTAAAACTGCGTTCATCCGATGCGATGTCCTGAAAACGAATGGTTGCGGATAAGGGTCAAGTAATAAGTTAATTGAAACTATAAGGTAAAGCTATAAATAAAAGTTATATTTAAACTATAAAAAAGTCTAAAAATGAAAGATACGTAATTATACAAGAAGTGGACAAAATTACAGTTGATTTTCTACATGAACATCTATTTGGCGAAGATCTCCCAAAAACGAATATTTTTACTGACCATAGAACTTTATGTGAATATATTTCTCATGCAATGATGTGAATTTATATTTGATTAAGGTTTTTTCTGTGATTCGTCTCTTCTAATACCGATTTAGGATATCACCTAATGCAGTGGTTTCCAATTAGTTTATCCCGCGTATTACTTCAAGAAAGACCTCAAATTTGCGTACCCCTTATTGCGGGAATACAAAAGAAAATTAAGTGAGTTTTTTTTGTAAACAATTATAACCACGAAAATACATAATAACAATACAAAATACTGATTAATTATGTTAGTCAAGAGATTGACTAAGATAATTTACCCTTTGACGCAACATCACGTACCTACCCCTGGGAGTACGCATACCAATAATTGGGAAACACTGACCTAACAGAATACAATAAAACATTTAGTGCTTAAATGACAGCCGTGCTCAATCATTATTTTTAACCACGAACTTTGTACGTTTTGTACATAAACATCATTGTTAACTTTGTGTTATGGTAATATAACACTCTACTTATCATTCACCGTTGACTTTGTGTAATACCATGTGTTTTAAGTGGTATTACACAAAGTGAACGATGAATGATAAGGATATTGTTTCAAGAACTTTGTGTTTGAATGAGTGTATAGATTTTGACTGTCAGTGTGAGGTACAGTAACATATTTTAATAACTATAAAATGTTTTCCTAATTTTTATGTTTGGAGCAATTAAGTTTTTTTATTTTATTTTTATTTTCATAATACTATTTATTTATTGACTTGGTGATACATATTGGGAGTCGACTGTATTCCGACATATATTCAATAAAAACCAATCAATAAAAATAACATGGGTGGTGAGAATAGGAAAAGTATTGGAAATTTGCCATGATTACGATACAGTATGATAAATGTAGTCGAGTTTGCACTACGTCATAACTGCACGGTAATCTGTAAAGAAAATTCAGTAATTAAAATAAAATTAAAATAATCGGGTTGGGGTCAAAACGAGAATGGCGAGGTTCATTAGGACAGTTTGATAATCAAGTCGTAAATAATTGTTATATTATATTATCAAATTGTCACATTTACTTTGTACGTGTCCACATTTTATTAATAGTATAAATAAATATCAACACAGTGTTCTTGCTTTATTTAACAGTTGTTACGTTTTAAAGTGACGTTCTCCAATGGATTAATTCAAATTCTGGTATAAGAATTAAAAATATAGATGTCATTTAACTATTTTTTCTATAATTATTGCCACGAATTATTGCATGAGTATAAAAAAAGAAAATAACAGGAATGCTGATCCTGTTTTATAAAGAGATAGTATGTATAATTTAATGAAACAAATACTATTTTTTTGAGGCTTATAAAATTAATACAAATTCTCACTGTCCCAAGTCACATAAGAATTATTTTTCAACTGCGGTAGATAATTCGCTTAGTACCTCTCAAAATATGGTTAAAGAATATCATTAAAATATGTCGATTTCATGTGATGACTTTTAATTTACTTTTCGTGAAAAACAAACATTTATACGGATTCACTGTTTGGCCTGGTGTCGCCAGCTAAAAATACATAACCTTTGATGCTTCGCAGTCAATTCAATTTGTTTAATTTATTGTTAATATTTAAACTATTTGCAGTCAATTCAATTCGTTTATTGTTAATATTTAATCGCTTTGAAGTAATGTCTTTGCACAGCTGAGAATCGGTTGGAAAGTATATAGAGAATGTTAGTGTCAATGAACTATTTCGTATCATGACAGTAAAGAATCGCACATAGGTAAGTATTTTTTATGATTATTATCAAATCGTTTGAACACAATACGCACTTAGAAAATAATTAATAACTTAAGTGGATTGCTTCGATATTATGAGATAATACGATTTTATATTCCTCATTTGGTAAAAAATCCTTTTGTAAATACTACAGCAATTGTATTGTTTAATCTTTGAATACATTTGGTCACATATCAAATCATTTAGTCATTTGATAAAAATTGCCTCTTATTTTTTTTGTTTAAAAAAAATCTGTTGTACAATATTATTGTACTAAATAAACTTTCATTCATTCAAACCCTTATCCGCACCTGATGGTGTATAGGGCACTGCGTCATATAAACGCAGTGATATATTGGTCGTTAGCACATGAAGGAAAGGTGTTCAACCCTCCGCTTCAGGTACCAGTCCAGGGTAATATTGAACAAATATTAGAGCGAAAAAATCACTTTGAATTATTTGACCCCCCCCCCCGGGAATTGAACTCGGGACCTCTAGTACGGTAGCCGAGCGTGCTGCCCATTACACTACGGAGGCGGACAAAGTCAATTAATAAACTACTTGATTATTAACAACATTTGGAGTGTGTCCAAATACTTGTTCAATTGGGTAGAATTGGTGAATAAAGTGTGTAAAGTGATCACCTAAACCAGCCTATAACGGTCGTAAGCGCCGTAAATGCCCAGACTTTCATATTCTTCTTCATCAATGATGGGATGTCAAAAAATACTTGATTATTATTTGATATAGTGTTAGAATATATTTTTGATTTACATAAATAACATAAGTATTAACTACTTTTGAATAACCCTGTAGTTCCTGCAACTTTTATTTTTACTCTTTAGGACACACCTGTCAAATTCGCAGTTGGCGGGAAACAAATCGAATTACGACGGAATTCAAATTATCTATGTTCAGAATGGGCGATTCAAGTTCATCGGTGAGTTAAATAGGGATGGGCATTCCGGTTTCTGGTCCTACCGATCGACCTGAAATCTAAAAATAAGCCAGTCTCGATTTGATTTATTTTGGTCCTATTATTGCCCGGAGCGTCGCGTCTCGAAAACAATCCTCGCGGCACTGGCGGCAAAAGTCGATTCGATTTGCTGATCGAATGAGATTTTTTTTTCTTTCATGTAGGTACCTACGTGAATTTGTTTTTATTTTCCAAAAAAGGATATCGATTTACGCTGCAAATCGATCTTGACTAAAGATAGTTCAAAATAGATTTTTTTCTCTATGGTAAGGCAAAAGAGAATTGACAATTAAATGAGAGTTGACGACGTTTTACAACTCGTCAGGTTATTATCAAGATCGATTGGTGTCGGGTTGTGGTCCCATAGTTAGTGCGGACTCTTGAGTCGGAGTTTCTGGGTTCGAACCCATTCTACCACAATTTGATACTTTTTTTTGATAATGAGCCGCGTAGGCTCACATAAATAGTATAAAATTGAAGTTTTTTTTGTAAATAATAAAAACATAAATACTTATTTCTTATAAGATTTTTCAGAAAAATTTAATCAAAATCGAATGAATACTACGGGAGTTGCCATGTCTACAAAATTTGCAATATTCTATTTAATGAACGAAATGTTAGGTTTCTATCATAATAATAAAAAAAATCCTCATCAAAATATCGAGCATAAGGAAAATATTATTATCCAAATAAATGTGGAAATTTATTCTACCCTCGGCAATATATAATGTTTCGTTATAATAAAAAATAATATCAGTTCTAGAAACGGTTCGTTTGAATATATTACACAAAAACAAATAAGAAGGAAAAATTCAATTAACTATTTATCGATCCATACAGTAGACATGAGCGTACGAATATAAAAAAAAATCATTTTTAAAAAGTCGTCACATAATTCGGTTTTTAGATTCGATCACTAATGCTTATAAAGTATATTAGTGTACAAATTTGGCTGGGTAATCCGTATTTTTAGCTCCAAACATATTGGAGAATTTGACATCAAAAACATAAGCTGAAAAGAAATATAAACCGAGAAAAAGTAACGAGTATCATCCTAATCGAGTAACCGATAAATTAACATCTGCCCACTAGGCACATCTCTATTATCCAATCCCGATGTCAATTTAATAGGGGCATAACTTTATATGGTTGCCTCAAATAAAAAGAAAATTCGAGGTTATAGAAAAAAATCCTCAAACATCATTTCATAAAAATTATTCGGTATTATCAACCTTGCAAAATGAATATTCTCTCAATTTGTTGAGTGTGTTTGTCTGAGTGTGTCCAAATACTTGTTCACAAATCTGGATTATCTCCAAGTATAGGAGTTATTTTTCATATTATTTGAAAGAAAATAATATTAAAAATGACTTCCATAATTGGAGATAATCCAGATTTGTGAACAAGTATTTGGAAACACTCAAAATGTCGTCAATCTACTTTTTATTTATGTATTAAAACAACAGCAACATTAAACGTGTTTATCATTTATATTAGTCATGATTTATCAGAGAATACAAGGTACAATAAAAAAGATAAAGATTTGACATAGAAACGCTTAAATATACTAGAAACTGTAGGAATTTTGTATCTACTTTAGACAGCGGCTTGCATATTCATGTACAATAAATCACAAATCGATGACACATGGACGATAAACGAGAGCTAAGATCTGTCTCGTTATTATTACATATTACAATAATTTGTCTGTGTACCAGCCAACGTCGGGTCGGAATCGGTTTTAGCTGACTAACTGAACTAAATACTAATCCCTTTCACTGCCTACACCGGGGTACTTCTAGAAAATTTGGTGGTGCATTTACAAACTTGTATTTATTTTAATTAGCAGTGACAGGGATATTGAAAGCTTTTAAATGTTAATTCACAGTAAAATCGGGATACAATTTTATTTTGTATTACATTTTCAATCAATTTCTTAGTTAAAAAATTGCTTTGCAAGAGTATGTAGGTCTGTCAGGAAGCCTAGATGCTCCTGTATCAGATCTGGGTATGCGGTGGGACTAAAAGTAACTAACTAACTAACCATCACGCCGCTTCCCCGCAGGGGTAGGCAGAGAGAATAGAACACCACGCAACTCTGTCTTTGCAAACATTCTTCGCCCCTTCCACGTTCATGCATCTCTCCTCATACATACCCGCCGATTATTACGACTCCTAACCTGACCACTTTCAAGTATTTGGCATACCTGATCGTGCCATGTTTTTTCGGTCTTCCTCTACTTCTTTTTCCAATTACATTCGCCTCATAAATTTGTTTTACCGTTCTTTCCTCACTCATTCGTTCAACATGTCCAAACCATCTCAACACACCTTTCTTAATTTTATCGATAATGCTAATGCGGTGGGACAGCTTTCAATATAATATATTACAACATTTTGAGTGTGTCCAAATACTTGTTCACAAAATCTGGATTATCTCCAATTACAGGAGTTATTTTCATATTATTTTTTGACATCTCATCAAAGATGAAGAAGAATATGGAAGTCTGGGCATTTACGGGGCTTACGACCGTCATAGGCTGGTTTAAGTGAACACTTTACACACGTGTAACATTCACCAATTCTACCCATTATTGACAACCACACTACTCAAATTCTTGGAAGTTCTATATATTTGAACCAATTTAGAAACTTTGTTCATGAATCACTAAAACTTCAAAAAGCTTCTTTACATCTCACCAATAGATGTCTCTATTGAAGTTTTAGTGATTCATGAACAAAGTTTCTAAATTGGTTCAAATATATAGAACTTCCAAGAATTTGAGTAGTGTGGTTGTCAATAATGGGTAGAATTGGTGAATGTTACACGTGTGTAAAGTGATCACTTAAACCAGCCTATGACGGTCGTAAGCCCCGTAAATGCCCAGACTTCCATATTCTTCTTCATCTTTGATGAGAAGTCAAAAAATAATGTAAAAATAATATAATATATTACATTAATATCGCAAAGAGCGATTATTCAATCACTTGTTACAACCTTCGCTTAGTGAATTCGCATCGAACTGGAGGGCTTTTACTTTTGTCAAGGCGCAAACAGGTTTACAGAATGTTTCTGGCCGGAGTTGCATTGCATTACAATATATTGTAATGGCCAAGAAAGCGAACTGGCACTGGTAACATCGGAGAAAAAGTGAACATCGAATACGCGACTAAGAAAGCCACCAAGAATTCCTAATATGGACACTTAAACTGCACATTTCGCTGCAGACATACGAGTACATGCTGTAATTTATCTTTTTTTGATTTAAATAAGCTTCAGGAAATTATAGAAATGTTAAGAACTAACAGAATGAGGTTTTTTTTTGGAAGGAAATTTGTGATTTTATGTATAAACTTCATTCATTCGAAAGACAGAGTGGTGTGGCGTTCTATCTGCTTTGTTTGTCTCTGCGGGAAGCAGCGTGATAATTAGTTAATAATGAAAGTGAATAAAAAGCATTCAAACCCTTATCCGCACCCCAATGGTGCATAGGGCACTGCATCATATAAACGCAGTGTTATCTTGATCGTTAACACACGAAAGAAAGGTGATCAGCCCTCCGCTTCAGGTAACAGTCCAGAGTAGTATTGAATAAATATTGGAGTGAAAAAATCACTTATATTTATTAGACCCCCCTCTGGGAATCGAACCCGGGACCTCCAGAACGGTAGCCGAGCGCGCTGACTATTACACTATGGAGGCGGACAATGTATACATTTACGTATTGAAAAAAAATATAGATTCGACCCCAAGAGATTCGGTACGGTAGCCGGGCGTGCTGACCATTACACTAAGAGCGCTTGTGCACTACACGGATTTTTACCGTCCAGCAGTCTGGTTTAAAAAAATAAGACTACGACAGTTTAGCTTGAACGAATTTACGCGCAACGTGTTCACGCACCGATCAAGAGCACCGATCCGAAAAAAGATGGACAAAAGCACAAGCCAATCCAAGCCAGTCGTCGGTTTAAAACGCTAACTGACGTGCCGGACGGTGAAATTCCGTATAATTCCGTGTAGTGGACAAACGCCCTAAGGAGGCGAACAAATGAATAAATTTAATTTGGTAATACGTATGTTATTTACGAAATAAATGAAAATCTATGAATGTATATAATGCGTTTTGGTGGTTTTTCCTGTGCACACCTGTAGTTTGGCTCACATATATTTTATCTTTTGATAATGAGTGATATCATTACACATTTTCAGTTTACCCTTCGAGTCGACCTCGTGGCAGTAAAATATTTTTACATGTTTTTTATCTTGCATTTCTCTCCCGTCGGTCTTATCATTTTATCTATACTGTTTTATATGCTGCACATAATACACACGGCTGTACATGCTATCCGAAGATTGATTTTAATTCATCATAGCCAAATACATTTCCTATGTCAGCAAGTATATCTTAAGGTCCAATATATTGCTACTTAATTTTCTCTAAACTCAGGTAACATTTGAGGTAGTTGATTTTTTTCTAAAAATACCGTTTTTGTATCGAAAAAAATAGTAAAATAGTAAAGAGTCATTGAAAGGTAAGGAGTAAAAAGAGTAAAAAAAATTGAAGCGCCCTCGAGGTAGCATTTTACGAAAATGGCGCTATAAAAATTATCCAAATTTATCATTACATACATATTATTATTAATTTGAAAAATACAAAGCAAAGCGTACTTTTCCTAAAAACCATGGTAAACACAATTAATTTAAGGCTCATAAATCTATTTGTAATATTGAATAATTTCAGCAGAAAGAAAAACAAAACACAATATTTTTAATTAATATAATATGAGTGGTTAACGATCTGTGAGATAATTTAAAGGAAAAAACGCTTTGAAAATAAATCATAGTTTTTTACCTTCCCGAAAACAAAATTGCCAGAGATAATAAACACGAATAACTGCTTATTAGTTTAAAAAATAAAAAAGGATATATAATATAAATAATTTGTTTCGTGAATTATTATACCACAGAAAACGAAACTCATAGACAACCAATGAAATCTAGAGATATTTATTAGTATTGCGTCTTACTTTACAATGTATCGTGGAAGCACGATATAACAAAAGGATACAAATATAACCTTTAACGGTATTGATCCAAAATGTTCCCCGTCTGGGCTGAGTGCTTGTATCAACCCACGCGATAATAAATTTAGTGAAAATATTATACTCGTCTTTGAAGCAAAACTGTTGAAGTGAAAACATTGAAAAAATAACCAATACTTTATTTTGTAGAAAAATATAAATAATTGTCTTCATTTGCGCGTTTCCGTCTTCCTCATCACAAGTGTTCCAGTACCGTTAGCAGTAACATATTCTGTATTTGGACCCATGCGTGGTGAAACAGTGAAAAAAAACGAAACTTATAATTATAATATAACTTTGTTTTAAAATCACTGTAAATATTTTATTGTAACTTAATTATAATGTCTACCGGTTTCGAAGCTAACCGCTACTTTATCAAGACTGATAATTCTAAAACACTATCTACTAAACAATATTCAAAATATTTTGACGGTTAGGGAAAGAAGCTAGAGTTATAATAAAATATAGGGTCCGCCATCTAAAGTTTTTTTTTTCAACTAGTGCTTATTTCGTGAATGGTAACACTTAGCTCATGTCTGATTTGACAGATAATTAGTTTTATCCTTCCGCTGAGCGAATATGGTTGTGTATACGCTTGAACAACGCTGGGAAATATTGCGACATTACTTTGAAAATCATGGTAATGTTGCAGAATGTGTGCGAAAATTGCGTACGGTTTTTGGAAGAAGAGAAGCACCGTCAGCTCCGTATGTTCGTTATCTTGTGAAAAAAGTGAAAGAAACTGGCATCCTCATCGATAAACCAAAGCGTGAAAAGCCAAAAACAGTGCGTACACCCGAGAATATCGATGTTGTGGCAGAAAGTGTGCGTGAAGCGCCATCAACATCAATTCACCGTCGTTCTCAACAATTGAACATTTCGGAGACATCATTGAGACGAATTTTGCATAAAGACCTTGGTATGACGCCATACAAAGTCCAATTGGTTCAGGAGTTGAAGCCAACTGACCATCCAATGCGTTTTCGCTTCGCTGAGTGGGCCTGCGATCGACTTACAGAAGATGCCGATTTTGCCAAAAAAATCATCTTTTCGGATGAAGCTCATTTTGATCTTGGCGGGTATGTAAACAAGCAAAATTGTCGTATTTGGGGCACAGAAAACCCGCACGCATACATTGAAAAGCCGGTACACCCAAAACGAGTCACTGTTTGGTGCGGATTTTGGTCCAGAGGCATAATTGGGCCATTTTTCTTTGAAAATGAGCAAGGAGTGGCCGTTACAGTCAATGGCGATCGTTATCGGGCCATGTTGAACGGATTTTTGTTCACAAAAATTGAAGAGGAGGATATTGGCAACATTTGGTTTCAACAGGACGGCGCTACGTGCCACACAGCCGAAGCTACACTCGATGTTTTGCGCCCTGTTTTCAAAAAAAAAAAGTTATTTGGCGGACCCTTTACTTATAGTGATTTAAAAACAAAGTAACATTTTAATTATAAAATGGAAAATCACAAAGTTAGTGCTTCACATATAAAATATAAACAAAAAAAACAACTCCAAATAACCTCACCTAATAGTTGGATTTCATATCATTATGGCTCATAAATATAAAATATCAAATCAGAATACATTTAGCAAAATGTGTTTAATTCTCTAAACTATTGAATTACTCCGATACTCTGATATTAAATGAATAATGGACAAACTAAAACTGTCTCAAGGATACCTATTGATTGGCATTAAATAAATTTGGCGTTGAGTGGTAAGACTCTGTTGAGGTCCACGATTCAATAATTGATTTTTGTATTATTTTTATAAATAAACCTGTTTTATAACATCACTTTGGATCTTAATTTAAATTTATTTTGTTATCGGCTAGTCGTTAAAATAAAGCTATACAATAAAAAATCTTTTTTTATACCAAAAACTTTTTAAAAATCTCTTAATGTTTTTAATAGTTATTATAAATGTGGAATTGTTTAACTGGCTTTATTTTTATTAATGTAACTATTTTTGTTAATGTAATGCAATGTTTATTATTGTTAATGTAACTATTGTTTATTATATACTTTTTTAATGTAAAGCTGTACAATTTCCGAACAAATAAAACAAAACAAACAAACAAAATCAGAATTCTTACTTCTAACATTAATTATAAGATTTTGATGTAAAGAAAGAATATATCAACATTTATTTGTTAATGAAACGCAATTACTGAAGTAAACAGCGTTGAAACTCAAAACAAATGATACAAACCAATATAACAACAAAAAAACAACTGAAGTTATTTTAAAAAATCATGTTGACAATTCATGAAATGTTCATACACAATTATCGCACTTAAATATAATCAATAAAAAATACGAATAATTAAAAAAACAAACGGGTTCTCGAAATAAATCGAAAATAAGATAAGCATAGGTATCATAAATAAAATAATATTGTAATAAACGTGTGTTAAAATTAATCAGCGCGAAGACCTTAGCGGCGATAAAAATTGACGCCAAAATTATCGCCAAAACATTGTACTAAGACGCAGTATACAGATATAATTAATTTACACACATAATTTACATACATTCGTATTAATTTTTATGTATTTTCATTTCCAAACGATAAAAACCGTTGATGAAAATATCCTATTAAGCGTATTTTCTTTATTGTTTCGGCATTAACTTTGTGGTAAGACATGTTACAATGATTAAAGAAAACACTTGGTTTTTACCACGTGAGTTTTTATTATAGACTACATGTTTCAGAATATACAGACCTGTATAAGTTATTGTACAGACCTGAATGATGGAAGTTTAACTTCTGAAACATGTAGTCTATAATAAAAACTCAAGTGGTAAAAAACAAGTGTTTTCTTTAATCATTGTAAGCGTATTTTCAGCTTAAGGGCAAAAATTTAAGTAACTAAACTTAAAGAAAATTAAGTTATCTGTAACAATAAATTATTTGTTGATTTGGCATTAATTTTGTGGGATAACATGATGAAATATTTTCTTTATTTATTTATTTCATAAATACATAGATACATTCATAGATACATATTTATTTCATATATACATTTACTATTTAGGCATGGCCCGTGTTGAGCCGAATACTAACATGTTAATACAATTTTTATTATTTTTTATACAAACAAATTTTTATATACAAATTGAACACTTGTATGATACCGCTTTTTTTAGTTTATTGATGAAAACACGACAGCTAAGGATGTTCTCATCAGCAGGTAAAACTAAAAAACTGACAAGCAATACATAATATAGGAAATGATTGAACTATGAAAATTTCCAAGTTTTTTTTTATTATTTTATATAAGTTCTTTAACTCTTATTCTAACTATATTTAGTTTTTATTATATAAAAAGTCGATATTTTGCTATCTGGATCTAAAATAAGCAAAAAGAAATAAATTTTTGTGTAATTATCAAATGAAATTAAATTTAAATGGTGTTATGGAAAACAGGGGCGAATGAGATAAACCCGTCCACCCTTTCCAACACACCACTAATATTATTATAATATATTTTTTTATAATTATTATTATTTTGGCGATAAACTTAACTTGATTTTTAAAAAACTTGATTTTTCAGGAGAAAATTTTTAAAGTTTAAAAATATAATATAATGTATTAAAAATAAATGTCAAGCCACTTACTGAACTTTTTACTGTGCAAGAGATCTTTTTAGGTAAAACCTTAAGGTTTTTTCTCCATTTGAAAAATATTTAGTAGGTATATTTAAAAAAAAAAATTAAACAATACCTTTTCTTCAAAATGCAAAAACAACACTTTCTGCCCTGTAGGGGAAAATATTAAGTAAAAATATGCCATTTTTGCTGGGGTATAGTACATTTTCTGGGCATTCCGAAAACACGCACAGCTGAAAATTGAAGATTTTTGATTTATGACGTTCTTGAAAGGAGTGAGCGAAATGATAAAAGTTGTAGATTTTACATTAATAAATAATTTAAGAATTTTGCGATACTGTGAAAAAACGACTGGAAACGTTTTGGAATGAACAAAATAAATTCGTATACAAAAATCAATGTTAGTTTGTTCATATTTTATGGGTTGCCGGTTGCCATATAGTTCATCCGATAGTCAACTTTTTGCTTGTTCAAAGAAGTATTGAAAATCTTGTGTGAAAACTTGAGTACACATCGCGCGCGCAGACTATGACAGTGCGCCGCGCAGGCTTGCCAACTTGACGACTAATGCACTTGCTAGTCTAAAGAATACGATTTGATTACGCATTTTTATCGATTGTTGCGCGGTATGATCAAAAATCTTGAAATTATCGAGAATATTGGTCTGTATGTTCCCGATAGTTACCTAAGACAGCGTCGGCATAGATTGTTTCACATTCTAATATGCAGGACCAACCTGCCAATGGTTATGCTTGTAGGAAAAGCTACTGCTATGTTTAACAATATCATATTGGAAATTGATCTGTTCCATGTGTCCGAGCGAGTTTTCCGAAGCGTGATTTTTCTACACATTTAAGTCTTGTGATTACTTTTAATACATACGAATTGAATATTGTTTTTTTTTTGTAAATATTTTTTTTTTGTTGAATAAATTGAAATTGAAAAATTGAAAATAAAACATGCGAAAGAAAGCGTGCTTCTTGACAGCTGCTGTCACTTTCAGTATTTTTTATTGCATCTTTGGATCAAAGATTTTCAATATAATCATTGCTTCACAAGCATTGCGAAATTAAACAGATTCTATGTAAATGCGTGGTTTGTATTTTCTTTCTTTACCATTTAACCAGACTAAGCTACAGCAACGCGTGGCTAGATACGGCTAGTAATTTAAAAAAAAAATGTGGTAATCCTTGATAAATCAATAATAATCTATCTAATACGAATAAATAATGGTGATACGTGACATAAAAATTAAATAATCATAGTCCATTAATTTATAAAAATATGGTGACAAGTCTGGCGACAAAATTTGGAGAATATTGCCTAATTGAAAAATGATTGATGGGATTTTAAATCAATCGGAAAAACCAAAAATCTAAACAAGCATATTTTGTCTTATCAATCCCATACTCGTACACAGAAAATATAGAATGGAATTTATATCTACATCCAACGGAATTTTTAAATTAAATATTATCTATATCCATATATGGTAAATAAAAATGTGAATATTATTTTTTGACATCTCATCAAAGATTATGGAAGAATTTGGAAGTCTGGGCATTTACGGGGCTGACGTCCGTCATAGGCTGGTTTAAGTGATCGCTTTACACACGTGTAACATTCACTAATTGTACCCATTATTGACAACCAAACTACTCAAATTCTTGGAAGTTCTATATATTTGAACCAATTTTGAAACATTATTCTTGAATCACTAGAACTTCACTAGAGACATCTATTGTTGAGATGAAATGAAGCTTTTTATTGAGCAGAAACTCTTTTATTAGTATGTGAGGTCCGAATCCTGGATTATAATCACACACATGAGAAACGCCAGAGAATATCATTTTCATTTTGATTATTTAAGCTTATAATTTGACCAGATAATTTATTTACAACATTTTGAGTGTGTCCATATTCTTCTTCATCTTTGTTGAGATGTCAAAAAATAATATGAAAGTAACTCCTGTAATTGGAGATAATCCAGATTTTGTGAACAAGTGTTTGGACACACTCAAAATGTTGTAAAAAAATGTAAAGGTTCGTTCGTTCAATATCTTCAATCTGCTGAAATCAAAGAACGATTGCTTTGAAATTTTGACACAACGTTACATTGCGTGTGATTTTATCTATATAAATGAGTCCGTCTCCATAGTGCTGTGATAACTGCATCTAGCTACTGGAGGGTCTGGGTTCGATTAATATTAAATAAAATGAAAGTGTTTTTTACTATATTTATGTATTTAACATTACTCTAGATTGGCACCTAAAGCGCAAGACTTATCACCTTGTCTTCATATGATTAATAATTAACATTGCATCAATTTGATGCAGTGCTCTATGAACCCTTGGGTGCGGATGAGGGTAAAAAGAAGATGTAAATGTAAGGGGTAACAGTTTAAAAAAATGACAACAATGACAGCTTCATCTGTTGAACGTAACAGCAACACACATAATACTAAACATTCTTCGTGGCGGACAGCGTGCTTCCTGACATCTGCTGACACTTAGCATTTTCAATGTTTTCGATTGCAATGTTTTTTAATATATTTTCATTCTTTCATAAGCATTGTGAAATTAAACATTTAAATGTGTGTTTTCTATATTCTATCTTTTCCATTTCACCGGATTGATCCATAGCAACACGTGGCTAGGTACAATTAGTATATTTACAAATTTTAATCTCATGAATGTACACCCTTAATTCAATTTTGTAATACGTACGTAACTTATATCATAAGCATTGTGAAATTACGAATATAATATACATTTGTACCTTCCATATTCCTTCTATTCCATTTAAACAGACTGGGTCACATCAAAACGTGGCCAGATACAGCAAGTAAATAAATGTGTCGGGTTGTGGTCCCGTGGTTAGTGTCGCGACTCTTAAGTCAGAGGTTCTCGATTCGAACCCACTCTACCACAATTTGATACCTATTTCTAATAATGGGCCGCTTAGGCTCACAGAAATAGTATGAAATTGATATATTTGTGTAAATAATAAAAACACAAATATTTCTCTTTTAACTAACTAACTAACTAACCATCACGCCGCTTCCCCGCAGGGGTAGGCAGAGAGAAAAGAACGCCATACCACTCTGTATTTGCAAACATTCTTCGCCTTTTCCACGTTCATGCATCTCCTCATACATACCCGCTGATTATTACGACTACTAACGAACCTTTTAAAAAATATATATAGAAATATATAAATCACAAATGACATAGCGACCGATTTAATCAGTATTTAAACTAATGCAGGTGTTTTTGATAGGGTATTTACATTAAAATTTTATGCATAAATGGGCTGTCAATATTTTAATAACACATAGTTAGTACACATAAAACTCATTGGATTAATGTTGTTTATGAGGGATAATAAAATACCCGCGGGCAAAAAAACATTTCGAAATACGCAGACACAAATAAACCTGCACTGAAGAATGTTATCAGTAAGTTATTATAAGGCGTTATCAGGAATAACATGTTCATATCCCCCGCGAATGGAAATATGTACATGCAAGTACTGAGTACACATATTATGCTTACAAACTAATCTGTAAAGGATGTGACGAAACTTATAGATATTAATTTTTGATATCTCATCAAAGATGAAGAAGAATATGGAAGTCTGGGCATTTACGGGGCTTACGACCGTCATAGGCTGGTTTAAGTGATCACTTTACACACGTGTAACATTCACCAATTCTACCCATTATTGACAACCACACTACTCAAATTCTTGGAAGTTCTATATATATGAACCAATTTAGAAACCTTGTTCATGAATCACTAGAACTTCACTAGAGACATCTATTGGTGAGATGTAAAGAAGCTTTTTACTAAGCGGAAACTCTTATATTAGTATGTGAGATCCGAATCCTGGATTATAATCACTCACATGAGAAACGTCAGAAAATACCATTTTTAATAATGAAACTTATAGACATTCGAAATCGCGAAAAGAAGAACAAATGTATACATATTTACTTTCATGAATAATTTTCGCATATAATTTGTGGCACATTTTATAAACTTTATAAAATAAAACATAACCACTTTTTTTTGTTACATTTCTTAAAAACCGGTTACGACAAGAACCTTGCTATCATCAGTTCACCCTGGTGATGACAAGGTTCTTGTCAAAACATATTTAACTGCCATAGATGGATAACTTCGGTCATAATTTGTTTGTTTATTACGTATTTTAAAAAGTATTGTATTATTAACTAAATCACCGAGGCAAAATATAAATTATTTATTTATTTATTATTTATATCATTGACAATGTTAAAACTAGTTTACTGCTTTTATCGGCTGTATACTACGAGTATATATTACTTAAGACCAGCCTATGACAAGTCGTAAGCCTTGTAAATACCCAGTCTTTCCTTTGTTGAGATATAATTATTGTATATTCATGTATTGTGAGTGTGTGTGTGTGTGTGTGTGTGTGTGTGTGTGTGTGTGTGTGTGTGTGTGTGTGTGTGTGTGTGTGTGTGTGTGTGTGTGTGTGTGTGTGTGTGGTGTGTGCGTGTGTGCGTGTGTGCTTGTGTGTGTGTGTGTGTGCGTGAGTGAATTTATGTATTAATATCTTTACTTTAATTTATTTTCACTTTTAGTATACTGTCATTAGTATTATCATTTTTTAAGAATACAGACATTATTTTCATTGTGTGTTTTAATAATTTTAATAATAATATAACTTATAAAAAGTTTTTTTTGGGGTAAAATACTCAAGGTATCAAATATAATGTATAATACATACCATTTGAACCAACAATATATGCTAACACAGCTTACCTTAATGTATGGAATAAAGAAAGATACATGATGAATTAATTAAAACAATTGTAATTAGATATTTAAAGGAAATTAAACAACCTGTCGTAGAATTTTTTTTCATACATAGGTACAGCGTTTCGGGGTACCCTATACATTGTAAAAGTAAACATAATTATTTATTTATATACACTGGCGACAATCGGCATCTGCTTATCAACAGCACAGCGTGTCGTTCTATTTACCACTCATTACCGTGGAAACAAGCGATTGAGCCCATAAAAGGCTCAGTACACTGTTAAAAAACAAATTTAAAATCGCGTTCAAAGTTTACAAATTTAAACTAAACATATTTTTTGCAAAATGGTACAAATGATCGGTTGGGTCGATAACGATGTACGGTTTAAGGAAGCACGTTTTCTTGGATGAAAAGAGTGATATATAGAAAGGATAGTGAATGCTTGGAACGCAGAGGAAGACCGAGTAAAATTTGGTATGATTGAAGTATTTCAAATACCTGTGCGTGGTCAGATCAGGAGTCGGAATGATCGGCGGGCATGCATGAGGAGATGCATGAATGTGGAAGAGGCGACGAATGTTTACAAAGACAGAGTGGTGCGGCGTTCTATCCTCTCTGCCCACCCCTGCGGCGAAGCGGCGCGATGGTCAGTTAGTTAGTTAGGATCGATAAGGCCGGGTTATTTTTAGACACGCCGCTATGGGAGGTTCGTTTCGCATTTTTGCATAAAGGTTATCGATTTTAGTTACGAAGTTAATAACCTTACGAAAAGTAAATAACAAAACTCGCTCGTACCATGTACCGAAGGAAAATTTATAGACGTTATTTCATAATGAAATTTTCGGCGATGGTTCCTCCTTCGTGTTTCGTGATTTCCGAATAAAACTTGGCTAATTTAATATAAACAGTTTGTCATTAAACGTTTTCCATTTTCATTTACAGGTAGCCTTCGTTTTGCGACTGTTCGAATTACGCCGATTCGCAATAACGCCGGTTGGTGCGAGCCGTGAGTTAGCATCACTCTCATCATTAGATCACCCTCAATCAGAAAATCCCGAATAAGAAAAGAAGGATGAGAAAGAAAATGATGGGAAAACCCTAAAAACGGCTGATTTAACTCGTATCTTTTCTTCTTTAGAAAGGTTAACAGATGAGTTCAGTGAGATGGGATTTTGATCGAAGCGAAAATGTTAAAAGAAGCGTCATAGCTGTCGCTAGCCCTATGCTATATGCTTGCAAGAAAGGAAGCAATAACAAAGCAAATGAAATTGGATGCTTTTTTTTAAGCGTGAGAAATTAATTCCGTGCCGACGAACTGGTGAATTAATTATTTTTTTTTAAATCATAAATTACATCAAGAGATTGGTAATTTTGTAAATGTATTTAAATTTTATTTGTTAAAAACATTCACTATTTATTTAGAAAATGTATAGATTTTGTATTAAACAATCAAATAAACATGTTAGATTGTTTTTAAGAATTTTGACACGGAACCTAACCTTATATCGTCCATTATATTTGTGTTCATTTTACGCCGATGTCTCTCGGAACAGAGTACTGGCGTAAAACGAGGTTTACCTGTATTTTGTCAATACTATGTCGTGACTTCGAAGGACACCACGCCCTTGAAGGGAAATCGGTGACCTCCACCTTTGATCTTTAATATGTTAAAATGTCTGGCTATAAAAAAAGTCGATAAAATTAAGTAAATATACGCTTGAAAATATATGGGCATGACATAATAATACATCATTAAAAAATGATGTACATTTATATTGTAAATAAAAATAAATTATTCATCATTGTATCGTATACAAAAAACGACTACGACAGTTAAGCGTGATCGAATTTACGCGCAATGTGTTCACGCACCGATCAAGAGCACCGATCAGAAGAAAGATGGACAAAAGCACAATTCCGTGTAATGCACAAACGCCCTAACGCTCTTCGACTCTACGTATTCATGCGAACAATTTTTCAAGCATGAACATATGAGTACTAGAATTGGTTCTTAAGAATTGTTTTATTTGTTGTGCATATTTGGCTAATAAGTTTGCCAATCACTGTTATAGGATAAATAGTTAAAAAAAAGATCGGATCTCAGAAAAAATAATGGATTTTTAATACTTAAATGCTTGTATAAAATTAAAATTTCACTGCATTGTGAAATTAAACATATTAGAAATGCATATTATATATTTTCCTTTATTTTCAATTCAACCAGACTGAAGTACAGCTCAGCTTCAGCTAGTGTACACACACACACACACACACACACACACACACACACACACACACACACACACACACACATATATATATATATATATATATATATATATATATATATATATATATATATATATATATATATATATATATATATATATATATATATATATATATATATATATATATATATATATATATATATATATATATATATATATATATATATATATATATATATATATATATATATATATATATATATATATATATATATATATATATATATATATATATATATATATATATATATATATATATATATATATATATATATATATATATATATATATATATATATATATATATATATATATATATATATATATATATATATATATATATATATATATATATATATATATATATATATATATATATATATATATATATATATATATATATATATATATATATATATATATATATTTAGATAGAATTTCTTCATTAAAAATATTATACAACAAAATTATATTACGAGGGACGAAAAAACCCCTTGAAATTCATAGAGAATAAATGACGTGTATTGTGTGCTGACATAATGATAGTTCGGTTCGGTAATATTGTTGTAATCAGCTGTCGTATCAATTTACCCATCCTCAGAATGACAAGCTAAGGGTAAATAAAAGGTTGTATGGACAATGTAAACGACAAGTACTCACATCGCACGTCACTTCGATGTCCTCCTGTCCCGGCATAAAGATAAGCATGTCACCTTCCCCCGGCTGCAGATGTATTTGTAATGCCTGAAAAAATATATGATACCATGTGACTATCGGGATTAAGACAGCAACAAACTCACCAAGAAATGAGCAAATGTGTAAGATACAGAGGATTAATCTTTTGGACACCGTGAGAGTCGTCGAAACGCTAATTAGGTCGATCACACCGTGATGTCAAGAAATGCTGGCAGCTTCAGTTTTTGGAAGATATACTTTGTATGTGATATTCATTTCACACGAATATAATTAAAATGCTTAAATTAAATTAAAAGGAGGGCTGTTCAATTTGTACGTAGACTGGCATCATAAAATAAAACTTTTTACTTGTGTTTTTTGGTATTTTTGTACATTACTTTGTACTTTATTAAGAGTTATATGTTTGGGTGATATTCAAAGTATTCACCTCCCAGATACACACACTTATCCCATCGGTTTTTCTACTTTTGCAAACAGTTTTGGAACGCTTCTTTTGTGATGTCATTTAGACCTTTCGCCTTAATCCTAGGAATCGTGTCAAATATTCTTCCTTCCAAATATTTTTTATAGATTGGTGAACAAAAAGAAGTCAGAAAGAGCGAGTTAGGTGAGTAGGGTGGGTGGGGAAAAACAGTGATTGAGTAAACTTGATAAAATATAACAACTTTGTTTTAACCACTTTTTATTGGTACAATTTTTCCAACCGGTTTCCACAAAAAGCTTGTCATCCTCAGAGTTTATGAACTAATTCTAAAACACTGAAATACTCATAGTTAGGTTATAATTAATAACCCTTCCCTTACGATACCAAAAACTTCCACACACTCCGTACATCATATGAAAATATGATTTAAAAAAATCCTAAATTTGTACGGAGTGTGTGGAAGTTTTTGTACATGAACCTTGAGGATGACAAGGTTCTTGTCGAAACCGGTTGGAAAAAGTGTACCAATAAAAAGTGAATAAAATAAAGTTGTTTTATTTTATAAAGTTTATAAAATGTGCCACAAAGTATCTGCGAAAAACATTCAAGAAAAGTGATTGAGTGTTTGGCCAAAATCTCACGAGTTCTGAAACATGGATTTCAGCATTGTGTACACCAAATGGTATACGTATATGAAAGCACATTAAATTTAATACATGGAATAAAATAACCTATTTTTTGAAAAATGACCTAATTGAGCGCAAATAAACAATAAATGTTATTTTTTAAGTATATGATTTTATTAGTGTCTCAACCTGACATGAAACATCTATCGTTCCCCTTTATATGAGAAAAGATGGTTGTCTGAGCATCCCGAGGCTGGCTTAAGCGATCACTTTATACGGAACAAGCTAAATTCTTCTCCTTCAAACCCTTATCTGCACTCGATGGTGCATAGGGTGCTGCATCATCTAAACGCAGTGTTATCTTGATCCTTAACACATGAAGGAAAGGTGATCAGCCCTCCGCTTCAGGTACCAGTCTAGGGTGATATTGAATAAATAAAAAGTAAAAAAATAACTTGTATTTAATTTCATTAATTGATTCGGCAGTCACTTTGTGGTAAAATCTATCCATTTTTAATTAATGTTTTACTTAGTAAATACCACTATTTCTAATAATCTACTGTGAAACGTGTTTCGATGCATTTCGCATCATTTTTAAACACCGTATGAAACACAATACGGTGTTTGAAAATTATGCGGAATGCATTAGAAACACGTGTCACAGTAGATTCTAAGAAATAGTGGTATTTACTAAGTAAAACATTAATTAAAAAACTTGTATTTATTTGACTCCCCCTGGAAATCGAACTCGGAACTTCCAGTACGGTAGCCGAGCGTGCTAACCATTACACTAAATAAATAAATCACCAATTTCTCAATTGATGGCGCTACAATCAGCCATGTCTTCAAATAAGTCGAAAATCGTACCGACACGTGGAAGTCACTATGTGGTTTTCCCTATATTTTTCTTATATCGCACCTGCTTGACAGCTCCGTCGACGTAGTCCTCGCAGACGTTCTTGCTGAAGAATGTCTCGACTGGAAAGGTCCTGCCGGGGATCGTGAAGGTGGGAACGTTGCCGAAGAAGGACGAGAACTTGGTCGAGTCCATGGTGGCCGACGTGACGATCAGCCGGAGGTCGTGGCGCCGCGCAACAACCTGCACAAAAGGATTTGAAAACAACATTAATAAAACCACATCGAGCGCACCATACATGGTCACGAGGAAAATCAGTTTCAACAGGACATTGGTTTTTATTCGATGGGTCATCGCCTTTAGAGGGTTCCCTTAAGAAGTCACATAAGTTATATTTATGTTATATATGTTTGGTATATACATACATTTATACACATTACAATATTATTCGCCTCATAAATTTGTTTAACGGTTCTTCCCTCACTCGTACGTTCCACATATCCAAACCATCTCAACACACCTTTCTTCATTTTATCAATAATGCTTGTCTCAGCTTTGTATTCCTTCTTTATTTCACTATTCGAACATCTATCATACATCGTTTTATAGCACATTCTTCTGAGAGATCGCATTTCGGCTGCATTCAATCTACTTTCATCCTTCTTTTGCCAACTCCATGTTTCACTTCCATACATTGGGGTCATAAGTCGAATTTATGAGGCGAATACATATAACGTTGACTCCCGTAAAACATGCCGCCAGATCCATGTAAGTCGATTTTACAAAAAATACAAAATTATCTGGGTAAAATTTATGTTTCAAAGATTTGTCTATCTTTAGATAAAATATTTTGAAATAAAGAATTTTCCCCTTTATTTAGAATTTTTCACTATTAAAAATAACACGAGACACAAACCAATATTGACTTCATCTTAATGTTTATGATACCGATATGGGTCAGAAGGCAAGTTCCATGAATATAGCGGAATTTGAACTACAACGCTATTTTTAAGTATTTTTTAGCGGGGTTTTCAAATATACAAATATTTTAAACAATAAAACCCACAATTGGCATTCCGATAGAGTACTCATTATAAAATCTTATAAAAATGGATCTGGCGGATTTTGAAAGTACGCGACACATATATTTTATGCAAGTAATAACTATTGTTTCCGCCTCCGTAGTGTAATGGTCAGCACGCTCGGCTACCGTTCTGGAGGTCCCGGGTTCGATTCCCAGGGGGGGTCAAATAAATATAAGTGATTTTTTCACTGTAATATTTATTCAATATTACCCTGGACTGGTACCTGAAGCGGAGGGCTGATCACCTTTCCTTCATGTGTAAACGATCAAGATAACACTGCGTTTATATGAAGCAGTGCCCTATGCACCATTGGGGTGCAGAAAAGGTTTTTTTTTTTTTTTTAATTTTTTTTTTTAATAACTATTGGCGTAGAAACATATTATATTACATATTCCATCGTAGGTTATAATAAAGTGTGGGGGTAGTCGGTCTACAAAGGCGTTATTTTCTCGCTCAGCAACGTGGTAATTGAAATCAATCATTGCGTGTGAGGCTTATAATTATAATCTTGCAAATCAAGTAAAATTAGAGAGGTTCATTCCAGAACATACTTGTAGTGGGCTTGAGGAAATGTAAAAAATAATATTTATACAATGCGTCAAGTCTGGAAAATGTCTGATTTCGTGAATTCAGCATCTTTTCACGGTAGAAATAGAATGACTGAAGAAAGGAAAATCAGAACATAGTAGAACGATGCAGTATTAATTTGCCCGATTCCTTAATTATAACATATCATAGTTGTGCTGGCAAAAAACGTTAACTCGAAACTATGCAATTTTGACTTAATAGTGCATATTGTAATGTTCTCAACGTTCTTTAAACTGGCAAAATACACTAAGTAGTCTGGAATGTCATAAATAAGTATGTGGTTTTAAAAGTAAATTCCACTTAAAGTTTAATAACGGGTATTTTATTCAGACTAAAAGCTTTAAAAAACAGGGATTTTAGAGTTAACATTTTTTGCCAGTATACTTACGATATAATAAGTAGAAGAAAACCATCATGAAGTGGACGCACCATATTGAAAGTACCAGCACTGTCAAGTAGCACACTGCCCGCCATTAGCAATGATTAGTATTACGTGTGTTGCTGTAACGTTCAATAGATGGGGCTGCCATTTCAGTAAAAATATTTTTTATTGCCAGTTACATTTCTATTCAAAATCAATGAATGCAGCGTCGAGATAAACTTTTAGGCAATCGGCGAATAAATTTGGGAGATTTGAGATGTCGAACAAACGAACATTTACAATTTTATTTCTATAGTTTTTTTATTTGTATGGCGATCTTCGTAGGATTTTTACTGTGAATATTTTATTCATTTATAAAAGAGAAATATGTGTGTGTTTAATACTTACAAAAATACTTCAATTTCATACTATTTCTGTGAGCCTAAGCGGCTCAATATTAGTAACAGGTATCAAATTATGGCAGAGTGGATTCGAACCAAGAAACCGACAATCCGAGAATCCACAATCCACAATCCGACACATTTAATTAATCTACGTAATTGTATCAAAATGAAAAAAGATGTGAGATACATATTTTTAGAAGATATAAATAATCAAAAAATAATAAAACCCTTATCCGCACCCGAATGGTGCATAGGGCACTGTATCATATAAACGCAGTGTTATCTTGATCGTTTTTACACATGAAGGAAAGGTGATCAGCCCTCCGCTTCAGGTACCAGTCCAGGTAATATTGAATAAATATTACAGCGAAAAAATCACTTATATTTATTTTACCCCCCTTGGGAATCGAACCCAGGACCTCCAGAACGGTAGCCGAGCGTGCTGACCATTACACTACGGAGGCGGACAGAAATTATAGAATTAAGAAATTATAGATCCAAGAAAACAATAACATTATTTGCCTGTTTTCCTAAAAATATTTCATATGGTAATATAAAAATTTCGGTGTTTAAAAATAAAATAAAATTTGCATACAAAGCGACAATGGAATTTATTGTTGTGTTATTTTAACGTGACGAGGTGTCGGTGGCTGAAGTTCAATAAAACCAATGTTACGAGTGAGATGAAGGTCAAAATAATACGCATTATTTTTAAAAATAAATACCAATTTTAATATGAATGATTCTTATACAAAAAAACATCACGAAAATTTTATTACGTGACATATGTATTGACTTTATTGTATGATATATGTGTATAAAAAACAACTTTAGTACAGAGTGCAATTTTATCGAAATTATTAAAGAAAACACTAGTTTTTTTACCACTTGAGTTTATTTAAGACAACTAGTTTTCGAAACTAGTTGTCTTAAATATACTCAAAAGGTAAAAAAAACAAGTATTTTCTTTAATAATTTCAACATGTCTTACCAAAATGTAAATGCTATTTTATTTATAAAAATGATCAAGATTGTAAAAAGTAAAAAGCAATGATATTAATTAAGCAGTTAAAATATGAAATTTAAGTTAAATAGTAGTATACATATATATTGAATAAATACTTCTACTATTACTGACCCTTTTTATCCGAAAACTTTCACAAGATCAGACATGTGAGAGTTTTCGGTAGCATTTATGGTTTATATTTAGCAGAGAAAATATAAACATGTGCAAGATTCTTTCCGAATTATTTCACATACTAGGAGACGTCTGAAAACATTTATTAAATGTTGCAAATAAAATAACTGGTTAAATATTAGCTTCGTAAAAATTGAAAATCTTGTTTTCAGGCGTTTTTAAGTATATGACTTCTTTCGGGGAAAATCTTGCATAGTTTTAAATAAGAGTCTCAGCTAAATAAAAAGCTTACACAAATTACTAAAAAAGTTGTTATTTTTATTATTATTTATCAATAGTAATACTATGGATAACTTTTTTATTGATTTGGCGTTTAATTTGTAGAATTCCCTTTTAATTTATGTATTAATGTTTAAATCAAATACAGATTTTTTGAGTCTACTAAGTTGTATTTTATTAAAAAAACACATAAAAATTAGTATTGTGACGATTGTTTCGCCCAGTTATTACTTAAGTACCTAGGACACTACATAAGGACCGTCAGTCCATTTAATCTTCACATTCGTTTGAAAATGCCATAACTAGGCGAAACAATTGTTACAATATTAATTTTTATGTGTTTTTAATAAAATACAACTTAGTAGTCTTAAAAAATCTGTGTTTGATTTAAAAATTAATACATAAACTATGGATAACGCTCTGATCCTCAATGGCTCTGTAGATTTGCTAAATATTTGCGATATTTGAAATAGCTAGGACCACGAGTGACCGCCAGACTTGAGTCTGGTTATTGCAATCAAAGATTTATTTACTTCATTGAAGGATGAATGGATGGTCCGGGTAGCAATATTGTGGAAAGTATATAAAGCGAATTGATTTATTTCGCAACTTCCTGGTTTCTGGTAGGCGATACATAACCCTGCGTGCCGTTTCAGAATAGCTCGAACGCAAACACGCCAATATTTAATGGTATTCTCCACAAATTAAACGGCAAGTAAAACATTTATTAAGGCTCGCAATTTATCGGTGACATTTAAAGGTTGCAGATGTCGTGGCCGCACATCATTTACGATAAGAATGATTGCATCGGTACATGCACCAAAATATTTACTGAATAGGGTTGGTAGGAAAAAAAATCATTGGAAATCTACCCAAAAACGGATACGGAGAACTTGTGATTTTTTAAAGGACGATGAAGTTTTGCTGTATCAGATAACGTAAAATTCCATTTGAAATGACTCGCCTTGTAAAATTATTGCGTAAGAAATGGCCTATTATCTTAAATCTAGTTTAGCGGTTAGCGAAAATTTCCAAATAATAGTATAATACTTTTAATATTGGTGTTTTACTTTATTATTTTAATAAACTTACATTTTCCACCTATTACACATTGATAAAACACACCCTCATATACACTCACACATATCCACCCTGTCTTCTCTTTTCTCTCTTAATATACAACAAAGTATTCACAACATCTATGTAGAATTAATTAATTGGCTTTTATTAGTGTCGCCGCTTCTACCCAGGGGTAGGCAGAGAAAATAGAATGCCACACCACCCTGTCTTTGCAAACATTCTTCGCCTCTTGCACACCCAAGCATCTCCTCTTATATACCCGCAGATTTGACCTACTTGACCACGTCTTACTCGAACTACCTCTACCATATTTTCTAACCACATTCACCTAATAATTTTTTTATAGTTCTTTTCTCACACATTCGTTTTCCATGTAAACACCATCTCAAAAAACCTTTCTTATTTTCAGGATAATACTTATCTCAACTTTGCATTTTTTTCTTATTTCAACACTTGAATATCTATCATACTGTCGAGAGATCGTATTTCGACTGAATTCAGTCTACTTTCATCCGTTGTTAGCCAACTTCATGCTTCACTTCCATACATTAGGGTTTGTACCAGAGCTCCAATGTATACCAAAATAGTATTTTAACTGAAACATTTATGTAAGATTGTAATACAATCAATTGAAAATTGTTTGGCGGTGAATAAATAGAAACAGTTCATAAACTGTCCAAAAATGGTGTTTCTACCCAACCACGCTAAAAGGACGTGGAAAATATTCATATATATATGTTAATTTTTTGCATAACTTTGGTGCTGGCCTTCGTACACCATACGCGAAAAATAGGTCTTTTAACCGAGCTAGTCCATATTGAAAATGTCAATGGATTATTCATTAACAAAAATAACGCTCACGTTTCATGTATAAATTACATATTAAGAATGAGTTAATAAGGTGGTCCAATTCAACGCCTTAATATAAATTATACACTATTTTTTTAATACATCCTTAAAATAAAATAAAAACATAAAACCACTATTTTCATACTGGCAGATAATAAATTAACTGTGATCAAGAAACCAGAAACCATAAAAAAAAACATGGTGCACAAACATTCCACGATTAAAAAATAATATAGAATAATTAAGTGGTATTTTAAATTGATTTATAAGTAAATATACTACACCAGGATAATTTAGTATAATTATTGTACGAAAGGGGACCCAAAAAACTATGACGTCTTAATTTCTAATATTTTTACACCAAATTTAACATTTACGTACCTCAATCTCGTACATCTTTAAACGCAGATGGAGATCATATTATGGAATACATAACCTAATAATCTGAAATTGACAATCAAGATTTTTATTGATACTCATCATTAATCAAGAAGAATATGAGAGACTGGGCATTTAAAAGGATTATGGTCTGTCAACGGCTGGTTTAAATAATCACTTCATGCACGTGTAACATTCACTCGTCTATATAAAAAAAACTTATTTCAACTATAGATGTCGCCGAAGAAGTAAGATTTTTCAATTAAAACATATGCATAACTTCCAAATTTGAGAAGTGTGGTTGTCGATCATTGGTAGAAAGGTGAATGTATTATATAAAGTGGTCACTTGAAGCAGCTTGCGACAGGTCGTAATAAATTTCTAAGATTTCCATAGTCTTTTTTATATATGTTGAGATATCAATAAAAAAAAATCATGATATAAATATCAAAAAAAATTGGACACGTAAAAAAAAAAATATCAAAATATAAAATACCAAAAATCGCAAGTGTTAGACATTTTTTTGTAGTTTTGAGTGTGTAAATGGTGCTTTGGTGGTGAAGGGTGGTATTGTTTGCATGCTGTGTTAGTGATTGTCCTGACGAAGAGACGGGTACGTCTCGAAAACATGAAAATCTCGGTGAGTGGTTATATACTAATATTATTAACATTTTTGTAAAAAAATAAATAAGTAAAAATGACTAACCACAAAGTATGGTAAATGCTTTAAATATTGATAATATTGAGAATAAGAAAAATATGAAATTGACAAATTTGTTTTATTAGATGTTTTATAGAGTAAAATAATAAAAATAATAAAACCCTTATCCGCACCCCAATGGTGCATAGGGTACTGTGTCATATTAACGCAGTGTTATCTTGATCGTTTACACACGAAGGAAAGGTGATCAGCCCTCCGCTTCAGGTACCAGTCCATGGTAATATTGAATAAATATTACAGTGAAAAAATCACTTATATTTATTTTACCCCCCTTGGGAATCGAACCCGGGACCTCCAGAACGGTAGCCGAGCGTGCTGACCATTACACTACGGAGGCGGACAAAATAATATCTCTACCTTTTATGGGAAAAAATAAAAGTATGGACTATGCAATAATTTCAAACCTATTTTTTATGACTAAATTGAGTGCCGAATGCTACACAGTTGGTACAACACAGCATCAATGCTAAACTGTCGTAAAAATTACGACAGAAAAATGACGATTCCTGGAAAAACACAGCTTCACAGTGTCTTCCTAATGTACCTTTAATTATTTTTTCACTATTACGTGATCTCTCAAACCCAAAGAATGTCACAATAGAGTGGTGAGTCACAAAAATGACTAAGGATTTAAGTCATAAATTAGTACAAATATAGGCCAGGATTGTAAATCGACTAATCCGTACAGTTTAAATAATTTACGAGTGGGTGTGGAGTCGCTGACGTAGCCACGTACAGTGGACGTCACAAGGCGATCCGTTCACCCAAAATAGTACCAGTCATGTGAGATGAGTCTGCAAAGAGACGCCAGTGGCGGGAAATAATGGACTTAGGCGCCGAACGGGATCACTTTATTAGCGAGGAATTTAGTAAACGGATCAACAAAAAGAACAATGGCATATTTTCGCATTTTACCGAACGCAACAATGTCTCCCGTGTTTCGGAAGAGGCATTGTCGGGCACATTTGAGATTTAGGACGTACGGCGGATGGCCGAAAGCCAAAAACACGTATTCAGAAAAAAACTTGAATAAGTAAGTTTGTATATATTCTGAATTTTTATCACAATATATTGAACGAATACTTCTGTCACAAAAACTCACACACAAAAAGTTTAACATCGTAACAATATGGCTTCGTAAGCCACGTGTTCAGAAATTTATAAAAATCAAGTTAAAAAAATAAAATATAATACGTTTTATAGTATTGGACTCAAAGTACTCGTGTTGTTTAATTTTTTAATTTATAAATCGTCTAAAAATTAATAAACATGTATGTATAGGTATAGTATCTACGGTGTTTAAAAATGATGCGGAATGCATCGAAACACGTATCACAGTAGATTTAAAGAAAAAGTGGTATTTACTAAGTAAAACATTAAATAAAGATAGATAATATCGTCGCTAAAAAGCGAAAATGTTCGCTAAAAAGCGAACATTTCAGATTTGAATGATATTTTTAAAAAATAACTGATGTTTTTTGGTCAGGATAAGTGTTCAAGTTTTTATTTTCACTGTTACGTATGTGTTAAATTATGTAAGTAAAACGATACAGTCCGTTTCAGTTTGTCGAGCAACATATACGAGCATATTCCATTTTTTAGTGATATAATTGAATTTATTTTATTACTATAGTGTTATCACAAATATAACAAGTATAATATATAATTAAGATAGATACACCTGTTATAAATTGATATTTCTGAAAATCCTCAAAAGTTAAGGGATGAAAAACCTAAATTCCTCATAATAAAAGTATGGTAGTCAATGGGCAATCAAATTTCTAGTATAGTAAATAAAAATCTGAAAATTTTAAGGTTTGATAATAATGAAAAAGGCAAAAAACATAAATCGATTTTGCACAAAAGTAATGATTTTCGCCTACGAATTTTGGAACGTTTCCAATAGTCATTTTTATTCATGAAATGATGAACTGAGACCTCGTCTAAAAATACTTCACTCGTCATTTTTGAGGACGAATAATTACGTAATTATTTTGATATATCTAATTCTTCAGTGTAAATACATACATGTTTTTTTTTATAAAACACATGATGTTGTTTTTAAAAGTAAAATAAGGTCCTGGGTTATGTATATTATATTCATTTATTTGAATTGAATATTTTACACCAAGAATATATTTATAATTTAAAATCATATTTCCATTTAGATGAAGAATATGGAAGTCTGGGCATTTACAGGGATTACAACCTGTCATGTAGAACGTAAGCCCTGTATATGCCCACACTTGAGGGATGTCAAAAATTTAAAAAATAACTCTTAACTGGAGATAATTCAGATTTAAGAACAAGTATTGAGACACACTCAATATTTTGTAAATTTAAAATAATGTGTCCTTACTCGATTTTCCTGTGCTGAGGATATATTTAACTTTTTTTTAAATTATTTGATTAGGAGTTCGTCTAACATGAGTAATGCAATAATGCACAATATGGGCGACGACACGATCTATTTCAAATCTACCTACCTCCGCCTTCTATTGATTTATTTATTTATTTATTTAAACTTCATGTACAGAAAATAAAAAGTACATTGGCGGGCTTATTGCTAAAAAGCAATATCTTCCAACCGACCAAAGACGGACTAGTGATATTGATCAAAACGTTTGATACCATATATAGCCGTTTGCAATCAGTGGGCAGATAGTACTTGAACATTTAAAAAAACATAAATTACAAATTGACATTTAAAAAGAAACATAAATTAACAAAAGACGATAATAAGGAGGGCAAAGAAAGAAGGGAGTTTAGGGAAGGAGGTAGAGGGAGGAGGTTTGATCGACAGTTAGGATTCTAATGACAGATAGTAATGTCTCAGACGTTTTTAAAAGTTAATACATATTATTGTCTGATGTAATAGATTTTATCAAAAAACTAAAAAACAATTATTAACAATTAGACAAAAAAGTGAAGAGCAAATTATGAATAGCTCTTTTACATACAGTTTAATTATTTAATGACTTTTATTAAAATAGCAGCAGGTAATATAGCTTTATCTCGTAATAAATAAGAATAATAATAATTCAAAGTTACTTTGACCAAACAAATTGTTTGTTTGTTTCTTTGATCGTGTGGTTCTATGTATGTTTTCATATAACGTGTTATTGGTGATTTGAATGTTTTATCAGGAGGTGATTTGTTGTAATTAATGTGAGTAATTCTAATAGATTTATATTATCCACTGACACTTCGTGATGGAATTGCATTTTTAATTCATTATTAGATTAAAACCAATATTCTTAGCTTTTCCACTTTTTTTATTTGACCAGCGACCGGGTTTCGTCGTTACCGACATCATCAGACTGGTCTGTCATCAGACAGTCTGATGATGTCGGTAACGACGAAACCCGGTCGCTGGTCAAATAAAAAAAGTGGAAAAGCTAAAAATATTGGTTTTAATCTAATAATAAATTATGAGTAATTCTAATTAATATGAAAGTGTGAGCAAACTAATGATATGTGCTAAATGTGGGGAATTATTCCAAACGGAGATTAATATTTTTTATACAAACATAAAAAATACGACAAACGCGTATAAATAGTTTAAAGTATTGTATTATTTAGAGATTTGGCGTTTAATTTGTAAAACTCCATTTTAATTTATATATTAAATGTTACAATGTAATTTTTAGAGTCTAACAAAATATATTTTATTGATAAAAAACCCATATTTTTTTGTTGTTACAATTGTTTCGCCCTATTATGGCATTTTTAAACTCAAATAACCGTAACATTTGTTTGAAAAACAAGGCGAATGAATTGTCAAAAATTTTATTTTTATGTGTTTTTAAACAATAAATTGTAGACTCTAAAAATTCGTTTTTGATTTTTACATTTAGTATAAAAAATTAAGTATTTTACTTTACCTACATCTCAGAGAGATATAAAAAATATCTTATAAATCGCTATATTTTTATTTGAAATGATAAAAATATCACATTTTGAATATTCAAAACATTAACTTTCTGGATCATTGAATTATATTTTTTGGAGAAATTAAAATAGTGTCGGTTTGTGGTCCCGTGGCTTGTGTCGCGGACTCTTAAATCAGAGTTTCTCGGTTCGAACCCACTCAACCACAATTTGATTCCTTTTTCTAATAATGAGCCGCTTAAGCTCATAGAAATAATATGAAATTAAAATATTTTTGTAAATAATAAAAACACAAATATTTATCTTTTTTTTAATTAAGAAAAAAATAATCATAAATTAAGTTAAGTGAGTGGCTCAAAAAACAAAGTCATTTTATTTCTTCAAATAATATCATTACAAAGTAAGATAAGAGTATCATTAGAAGGTATTAAAAATACGATGATTTTTAACGACAAAGAAAAAATGGTATAAAAATATGGGGCGTTAGTCACACCAGTATCAATGCACCCATATCCAGTCCGTGGCCGCGGGAGAGCATTCCGATGCGTCAATAAAATATAATGTTACAATACACCAAAGCATCGGCCGCTCGTGCCATTGGCCGAATACCTCAAATGGCCTCAAACTTGGCCTTACTTCGCGTACTTCACCAGCAACGAAGAGTTTTTGTACCGTAGCACAATCGTCGAACGCGATGCGAACGTTGAAGGCTAGCGTGTACCTGATCAAGTAAATTATGCAATCTGTTCAGGTAGGTCGAATGGTATTACGCAACATAAATAAGAATGGAATTTCATTCAGTAAAAAATATATACTATTTTGCAGTCACAGGTAGTGAAGTGGGCTATAACGAAAAACACCAAAAAAATCTACATAGTTCAGTACAAAACAAGAACTTAGATTTCCATAAATATATGTACACAAGAAGATTTATAAAAACAAACAAATATATGAGATTACAAAAACAATGCTTCAAATCATGTTTAAAACGACTCTATACAAAACCTATTTTAAGAGAAAATTATCATTATAATGCACAAGGACATATTCATTTATTTATTGAACGGCTAATGCCTTTAACATAAGAAATATATACAGCATCTAATATAAAAATACACTAATGAATACACTAATAGAGAAACAAAAAGTCTTAAACATAAAAAATTAAAAATATAACAAATAGTAACCACTGGCAAATACACGTCTCCTTCACACACTATCAGCGAGCAGCGAAAACACGACGTTTAAATTTATCCATTATAACATGAAATAAAATAAAATAAACATGGAGCCGATAAACACAACTTAGTTCGGGGAGTAAGGTCCTTACAATATATCGCTTATACCCAAATTAACCAGCTGCCTGACATATAAATAAAATAGAACCCAGTAAGGGATCCAAAATTAATGAACTGAAAAAAAAGTGATTAATTTGTATAATTTGTATACAAAACTATGCATCGTTTTTCCATACATACTTCACTATTGAAATATATTATTGATTACATTTAATTAATCATTGAAAATAATTCAAAAATATATTTAAATAGCTACTTATACTAAATGTAGAAATCAATATTTTTTTCAAAGGTGATCATAATATAAATTGTGCATGACCGCTTTAGAAACTGAGGCAAAAATATTAATTGGAATTATGTGTAATAAGAGCACTTGTTGAAAATTCAACTAGTAGACTGTGAATAGCAGTAGTAGTAGTTGGAGAGTGAAGATCGAAATAATCCATATAAAAACTACTACTAAGCCGAGACATTTGCGTCACATCATGTCTGGAGTAGACCCAAATAGACAAATAACTGAAAGGCCTCACATTAATGAAGACGGTACAAAAAATAAGTCAATGAATTTCGTAATATAGAAAATTGGGAATACTGACCGGGGTTGTACTTCTCTACACACGAGTATACGTTTAGGCCTAGACAAAAAAGACAAAACAAAACTATTTTTGATTGTTTCATCTTTAATGAGATGTCAAAAAATAGTATGAAAAATAACTCCTATAATTGGAGATAATCCAGATTTGTGAACAAGTATTTGGACACACTCAAAGTGTTGTAAATAAATTAACTGGTCAAATTATAAGTTAAAATAATAAAAACGAAAATGATATTTTCTGGCGATTCTCATGTATGTGATTATGATCCACGATTCGGACCACACATACTAATAAAAGAGTTTCTGCTCAATAAAAAGTTTATTTTCATCTCACCAATAGATGACTCTAATGAAGTTCTAATGATTCAAGAAAATGTTTCGAAATTGGATCTGTTTTACGTTATGTTAATAATCAGTTGATAAACACCTTAAGTGTTCAGCTACTAATTTACTTACTATGACGTAGCTGTTAGACAATCTCGCACATAGTATCATATATCGCTCACTCCTTTCAAGAACGTCATAAATCAAAAAACTTGATTTTTCAGGAGAACGTTTTTAAAGTTTAAAAATACAATACAATGTATTAAAAATAAATATCAAGCCACTTATTGAACTTTTTACTGTGCAACACATCTTTTTAGGTAAAACCTGAAGGTTTTTTCTTCATGTGAAAAATATTTAGTATATTTCAAAAAATAATTAAACAATACCTTTTCTTCAAAATGCAAAAACAACACTTTCTGCCCTGTAGCGGGTAAATATTAAGTTAAAAATATACCGTTTTAGCTGGGATATAGTACATTTTCTGGGCAACAAGAAAACACGCTTAACTGAAAATGGACGATTTTTGATTTATGACGTTCTTGAAAGGAGTGAGCGATATCATATTATTCACACGGTGACCTAAATGAGCAAAGATTCGCATCAAGATAAAACATAGTTTATATTAGAAATATTGCAAGGACATAAAACTATATGGAAATTGAAACAGTGCATGGCAATAAAACTAGTATTAAGAGACGTACTATAGTGAAACACGCTTATTACTGCCTTTATATCAGTTTGAAGAAAATTATATTTTTTTTTGGAAAAAAAAGAAAAGAAAATTATTATCAGTTACCTTAGTAGAACTAACCCAAAATTTACAGAATTTATTCAAGATAAAACATAGGAAACAGATCATAATTATGCATAAATTGAGTAATAAATTAATAATGCAGTACCATGTACACCTACAGAATATAATGTGTGCGAAAATTCAGTTATACATGTAAAAGGTTTGCCGTTTCTGCTAAGAGTACATCGTGGCTGTAGTGGCAAAAAACATAATGTTTTGAATACTGAAAGCATTAACTTTGTGGATCATATTGATATATTATTTCGAGAAATAAAAATACTTTGTGTTCTGATCCACTCACATTAAAACATTAACTCGAAAATATGCAATTTTGAATCAAGGATAAAGTATTATAAAGTTTTCAACGTTCTATAAACAGGAAAAATACACTAAGTTATTTTTTTTAATAACCTAACGTCCAAGGGACTCTGAAATCTAGCTACGGCTTATGCAACACCGCTTATCATGACCCTACTCAGGCTTCAACTTTCATAGCCTATGCCTACAAGTTTCATAGCCTATGCCTACTCGTGAGTGGATTTACACTTTATGTTTAAAGTTACTATAATTTCATGTAACTCATGAGTGAAAATTCTAGGCAAAAACACTCGCTAAATAAATACACTGAGTAGTTTGAAATGTCATATTTATGTGGTTTTAAAAGTAAATTCAACTTTATGTTAAAAGCAAGTATTTTATTCAGACTGAAAGTTGAAAATAACAGGGATTATTAAAACGGGGATTTTAGAGTTAACGTTTTTTGTCAGTATACCCACGATATGGTATGTTGTATCGATAAATACAGAAAAATAAAAGACAAAAACCCGTTTCCTTATCGAGATGACAATTAAGAAAAGTAATCAGTTCATTTACGTTTTATAATATCTTGCAATTAATGATTTTAATGATATACTACATACGTATGGAAAAAGTCAATTTTAATACGTCAATATCCAGAAATGGGAGATCGAGCTGTAGATAAAATATGTGTCGAAGAGATAAAAAACATGTGTCAATGATTAATAAGATTTTTATTACGCAATAATGATTTCTTATTACGATACTTTTCAACTTCGATACAAAATTCAGATGAGCTTAAAAGTGTTTTATATTATGAATACAGTAAAGTTTATTTATTTATTTTTAATTTGTTTTACTTGTTCGGGAATTGCAGAGCTTAACATTTGTCCGCCTCCGTGGTGTAATGGTCAGCGTGTTTAGCTACCGTGCTGGAGGTCCCGGGTTCGATTCCCAGGAGGGGTGAAAATAAATATTAGTGATTTTACACTGTAATATTTATTTAATATTACCCTGGACTGGTTCCTGAAGCACAAGAGTGATCACCTTGCCTTCATGTAAGTAATGATCAAGAAAACACTGCGTCAATTCGATGCAGTGCCCTAAGCAGCATTGGGTGCGGATAAGGGTTATAAGTAAAGTAAAAAGTAACATTTAAAAAAATTTAATTACATTGCAGACAAAAAAAATACATAATGAAGCCAATTAAACAATTCCACATTTATGTTATAATTACTGTTGAAACATTAAGAGATAAAAAAGAAGAGGAAAAAAAAAGAAGAGAAGGGTGGGTGTAGGCGTGTGTGTCTATGTGTGTGTGTGTGTGTGTGTGTGTGTGTGTGTGTGTGTGTGTGTGTGTGTGTGTGTGTGTGTGTGTGTGTGTGTGTGTGTGTGTGTGTGTGTGTGAGTGTGTGTGTGTGTGTGTGTGTGTGTGTGTGTGTGTGTGAGTGTGTGTGTGTGTGTGTGTGTGTGTGTGTGTGTGTGTGTGTGTGTGTGAGGGTGTGTGTGTGTGAGGGTGGGAGTAAAAGGGTAAGGGTATGGTATAAAATGGAATAGGAGAGGAGTGTTTTTGCTTAGAATTTTCACTCATGAATTACATGCAATTATAGTAACTTTAAACATAATCCACTCACGAGTAGGCATAGGCTATGAAACTTAAAAGTCAGTTTCAGAGTCACTTGGACGTTAGGTAAAAAAAGAGGAATTAATGAGAGTGGTTAAAGGATTTTTTTTCTAAGTAACAAGATTAAAATAAGTTGCCTAAAAATGGATAAAATCTACAATATGTGTCTCTACCTGCTAGCTTTTGGGAAATCAAAAGACCCACTAAAGTAAATAAACTCTCAACTGCATATAGAAAACAAAACACTGGCAAAAACACCGTTACTTGGATGTTTGCCATTTGAATAAATAAATAAAAAGTACACAAAAGAAAACAATAAGGCAAGGGTCAAAACGTTGGTAGGAGAATACACTTGTATTTTTTTATACGACTTTAATACTTAAAATGTATATTATTAACAATGACCGCGAAAATGTACGATCATACTTCATATGTGTTTATGTACATACTTTGTATTATTTAGGTTATATGGTATATGGGCACATCAATTTCGATTATTTTCATTGACAATTTATCAAGGAATCTCTGACCGTGCTTCGAAACATACAAAAAAAATAATTAAAAAAAAAAACTACGAGAATTTAATAGTTTTTTAGTCGCGCAAGCAGATAACTAGCTATATACTCGTTTAAGAAAATAAAATATGTAAATATTTCCCAACTTCAAAATAGCTATTTTTCTGTCATGTTTGCATTTCGTAATTGATCGTTAAAATATTCATTTGTTATTTAATAAATACAGCTTCATATGATTCCTTGTCTAACGAATAAAATACAATATGATATTATTTATTATATCAGACACTGGATTATTCACCCTACGAATGCTACGTCAATATTAAAGGTACATAATATGTTCAATAATGGGCAGAATGGTAATGGTTAGACAAGTGCATAAAGTGATCGCTTAAGCCAGCCAAATACCAGGTCGTAAGCTCAGACTTCCATCTTCTTTCATATAAAAGATCGAAAGATGTTTCATATCAATTTGAAACACCTAAAATATAGAGAAAAATAGAGCTTTAAAAATAATGTCGTAGTTTAGAGTATAAGTATTTGTTAATCGTCTTATTCTCAGTATTTATTAATTTAACGGTACATTTAGTTATTCCGGAGATACTAAGGTATTCCAAATAACCAACAGTATTCCAAATATGCTTCCTTTCCTCTACTTAGATAATCTAATAAGACATGCCAAGGACTGCAGTAGAATATAATAAACGGTTAAATGTACTTATGTCATATTCCGTACACTGCACTATAAATAACATCATTATGAAAATGCATAATACGTTACGTAAAACGTAACGTACATACATGACTATTTTTAAACATAAAGGAGTCGTTCTATAATGCTAGTAAATATTTAAATGGACGTTCAAATAATAAATGAGATAATTTCTTAAAGAAAAATCTACTAAACATTATTTGCCTATTCTATGTGTATAGCAAAACCAGCAGCTCCAGGGCAAATACTACCCAACAAACGATCTTCATCGTCTTCTTTCAACCTTAACCGCCCAAAATGATGCAAAAGGGCACTAACTGGTGAATTGGTGAATGTTACACGTGTGTAAAATGATCACTTAAAACCAGCCCCGTAAATGCCCAGACTTCCATATTCTTCTTCATCTTTGATGAATTGTCAAAAAATAATATGAAAATAACTCCTGTAATTGGAGATAATCCAGATTTTGTGAACAAGTATTTGGACACACTCGAAATGTTGTAAATAAATTATCTTGTCAAATTATAAGCTTAAATAATAAAAATGAAAATGATATTTTCTGGCGTTTCTCATGTGTGTGAGTATAATCTAGGATTCGGACCTCACATACTAATAAAAGAGTTTCTGCTCAATAAAAAGCTTCTTTTCATCTCACCAATAGATGTCTCTAGTGAAGTTCTAGTGATTCAAGAATAATGTTTTAAAATCGGTTCATATATATAGAACTTCCAAGAATTTGAGTAGTGTGGTTGTCAATAATGTGTAGAATTAGTGAATGTTACACGTGTGTAAAGTGGTCACTTAAACCAGCCTATGACGGTCGTCAGCCCCGTAAATGCCCAGACTTTCATATTCTTCCTCATCTTTGATGAGATGTCAAAAAATATTATGAAAATAACTCTTGTAGGAGATAATCCAGAATTTGTGAACAAGTATTTGGACACACTCAAAATGTTGTAACTAACTAACCATTAGAATGTAAGGTTGAGATAAGCATTATAGAAAAAAAATAAAGAAAGGTGTGTTGAGATGGTTTGGGGATGTGAATCGAATGAGTGAACAAAGAACAGTAAAAGAAATTTACGAGGTGAACGTAGTAGGAAACATATGCAGAGGAAAGCCAACGAAAACTTGGCATGCTCAAGTATTTAAATTACTTAAAAGATGTCAGGTCAAGAGTCGGAATAATCGTCAGGCATGTATGAGGAGATACGTGAATTCGGAAGAGGCGATGATTGTTTGCAAACACAGATTGGTATGGCGTTCTATTCTCTCTAGGCAGAGGGGTAGGTACTCCTACGGAGAAGCGGCAGGATGGCAAGTTCGTTATTTAATTCGGTTTTTTAATTCGATTGGCCACGTCTAAAACATACATATGTTATTTTTGTGTACCTTTATTTTAAGATCACTAATTTTGCTCATTTAATTGTGGGTACAAGTTTTGATTCATCGTGATTCATGAGGAAATATTACTAACTTATAATAAATAATACAGGGTGGCGCAAAATGAATCACCTTATCGGATGATGTTATAATTTTTCAAATGGCATCGTACGTCAATCATATTTGACATTTGTGAACTAGACAGCTACAGTATACAAACAAATTAATACGGCACAAATATGTATCAACACTGGCGGCAGTCACTTAACAGATAATATCTTTTCCACTAAGCAGAAAAAATGTTAAACGTCCAAATAAATATTTTAAATTGCACTTAAGGTTGCAGCACAAACATGCAGTGTTTGACCTTGAACAGTGCATGTTTGACCTCTGCTCGTAACGCATGTTTGTGGTCTTCGGGTCGACCAAAAATCGCATGTGTTAAACATTTTGTGTAGTTTTAAGTGTGTAAATAGTGTTTTGCTAGTGAAGGGTAGTATTGTTTGCATGCTGTAGTAGTGATTGTCCTGACGAAGAGACAGGTACGTTTCGAAATCGGTAGACATAAAAATCTCGGTGAGTGGATATACACTAATATTACTAGCATTTTTGTAAAAAAAATAAGTAAAATGACTTACCACAGAGTAAATGCTTTAAATATTAATAATATTGGAATTTTTATAACTAACTAATTAACCATCACGCCGCTTCCCCGCAGGGGTAGGCAGAGAGAAACGAACGCCACACCACTCTGTCTTTGCAAACATTCTTAATTTTTTTTCTGTTAAGTGAAAAACATGATATCCGTCAAGTGGCTGCCGCCAGTATTGATTCATATTTGTGCCCGCTTTATCAATCCGTTTGTACACTGCAGCTGTCCAGTTCACAACTGTCGAATATGATTGACGTACGACGCCATATGCGAGAATTATAACATCTGGGTGATTGATTTTTCGCCACCATGTATGTTACGCGGTAAGAATAGACCCCCGTCGGTAATGAAGTTAATTGAGTTTGGCTTGCTGCAACACCTTCCTGAGATATTATTGCAAGAAGACCGTTATGATGTTTAGTTCCTTATGGATGAACATTTCTTAAGAAACACTCAAGCCAAACACATTAAGTGCGGTAACGTTACAAATGTCTTCCGCACTACAGAGATTAAAATATCAAACACAATAATATTGTACTTCTAATATATATTTGGAAGAGAGAGTGAATGCTGTTGAAATGCGCTCCCTCAGACGAATGTGTGGAAAATCATTGTATGACAGAATTAAAAACGACGATATAAGAAAGGAATGTAAGGCTGAACGAGGAATAATTGAAAAGATTAGAAAGAGCTCTTTGCGGTGGTATGGACATGTGGAGCGAATGGATAGCGAGAGAATGACTAAGAAAATATATGTGGCGAATGTGAGAGGGAAAACAGAACGTGGACGACCGAAAAAGACTTGGCACGATCAGATTAATCAGAACCTAAAATCTGGCGGTGTCAAAAGTCTGCGTAATCGGAGGGCATGTATGACTAGATGTATGGATGTGAAGGAGGCTAGGAGTGTATGTCAGGACAGAAGAGTGTGGCGTTCCATCCTCTCTGCCTACCCCTGCGGGGAAACGGCGTGATGGTAGTAGTAGTAGTAGTAGTAGTAGTAGTAATATTTTATGCTTTATAACATGGGTGGCCAACATTTTCAGTAGCCGGGCCAGATTTTAGAAATGTGATATCTTACCGGGCCGTAAAACAAAATTAATTTATATACATTTATTATTCAAAGCAAACAAGAAATATTTACAACTGTTTTTTCGTGGAATTTAAAACAAAACCCACGTGCCTGATGTGCAATGATTTTGTTTCTATCTTGAAAAAGTATATCATTAAACGGCATAACGAGGCTAAACATGCAAATAAGTTTGAAAAGTACCTAATAAAGTAAGTACTATATATGTTTATATAATTTGACTCTCATACACTTAAATTATTACAATCTGTTACAAATAAAGGTCAAGTCATGAATAATTTAGAAAATTTAGAAATACATACAAATTTAAATTCAGATAAAACAATAATTAATAATTTACTGTTTCAAAATACGTAACCATTATTATCAATGTTTCCTTTTACAAAAAATGTTGTTCCTTAACCCCCCTACCTATATTTATTAACCTATATATACACCTAAATATATTTTTATTCGTTAGTTTTAATTTGTACCAGAAGATGAAAACAATTGTCGTTTTCGAAACTAAATAAAAATAAAACTCAATTAAGTGGATTATTCAAGTGTTTAATTTTTATTAAAATAATCATGTCATTCCACAAAGTTAATGCCAAATTAATAAATAATATATAGTACATACTTTATTAGGTGCTTTTCAAACTTATTTGCATGTTTAGCCTCGTAATGCCGTTTTATGATATACTTTTTCAAGATAGAAACAGAATCATTGCACTTCAGGCATGTTGGCTTTGTTTTAAATTCCACGAAAAAATAGTTTATAGTCCATCTCTCTTAAAAATTTATTCTGTTACTCTTCTCTTCTTTAGTCCATCGTCTTTACTACTTGACGCCATTATGGGTCTTGAAATTGTCAGGATAGTGAAATACTCCCATATATGGGATATTATACGAACTATGCACGATGGAATGTTCTTTTGGTGGTTTTGTGTACACTTAAAAATGTGTGATTTGCTCCGCGGGCCGCAAGTAGACACCCGGCATGCAGCATGCGGCCCGCGGGCCGCGGGTTGGCCACCCTTGCTTTATACAATTCTTCTTTTGGTCAAAAGAGCTTTGATTAGTATGCAATAAAGTTCGCTCCTTTCAACAACGTCATAAATAAAAAAAAACTTGATTTTTCAGGAGATCGTTTTTAAAGTTTTAGAAAATAATCAAATGTATTAAAAATAAATATCAAGCCACTTATTAAACTTTTTACTGTGCAACAGATCTTTTAAGGTAAAACCTGAAGGTTTTTCCTACATTTGAAAAATATAAATTATATTTAAAAAAATAATTAATCAATACATTTTCTTCGAAATGCAAAAACAACACTTTCTGCCCTGTAGCGGGTAAATATTAAGTTAAAAATATGCCACTTTCGCTGGGATAAAGTACATTTTCTGGGCATTCCGAAAATATGCACAACTGAAAATTTACGATTTTTGATATATAATATGACGTTGTTGAAAGGAGTGAGCTACTTGTACAAACTGTTTCAAAAGTTAACATAGAAAAAGATATTTTTTTTTATAAATTTTGGATAGACATTAAACGGTGAAGGACACAGGTTTGAGCCATAAAGACTATATGCAGTTTTACAAAATAAGATAAAAATTGTTACTTGGTATTCCAAAAATTGTTGTTTACGACAGTTGGTTATAAGAACGAGGATATGATATCTACTTTCGGAGTAGAAATCCACGGATATGTTTTGAGTAAATCATATTTCATTTTTATTATTTTTTATCAGCTGAAATGATTTTTTTTTTCTAACTTTTGTCTGAACCCAATGGCGCATAGGGCGCTGCATAGTATGCAAAGAGTGATATCTTGATCGTTGAATACACGAAGGAAAGGTGATTTGCCCTACGCTTCAGGTCTAAGGTGATATTAAATAAATATTAGAGTAAAAAATCACTTATATTTATTTTGACCCCCTGGGAATCGATCCCGGAACCTCCAGCAACAAAGCCTTACGCAAAGACTACTACACTACACTTTTTGCACAAAAATCAATAGCATAAAAGTAAAATTTATATCCTATACAAACAAAAAAATTTGCTCAGCCATATAACTAATATTACTGATTTTACAAATAGATATGCATTTACAAAAAAAATCTAATTCAATAAAACGTCAAAGAGCAAACAAAGTAAAATAAAAATAAAAATGCAGACGCAGCCATTTTTTACATGCAGGTGTTAATCATTAAGGCTTTCGCAAACACGTATGCGTATTTTTTTGCATCTAAAAATTATTAGCTCAGAGACTATAAACATTATTTGACATTCATTTGACCCGTTGTAATATTTTGCGACACAAAAATGTCGAGACAGCAAAAAAACGATGCGATGCTCACTCGAATTTAGTCACTGAACGAGAAGAGCTAATAATTAGAGACGTGACTAATGGGTAACTGATACTTTTTCGATTGTACGACTGAGATGGTATTCATTAGTTTTTCTCGGTTTATATTTCTTTCAAATTTACGGTTTTGTAGTTGGATTGTCAAATATATCGAGATCTAAAAATACGCAATATGCAAATCAATTTGGGCACAGATTCAAATGATCTAATCTAAAAAGTGAATTGACTAACAATTTGTGATAAAGTCATGTTTTTATCACCTATGTATGCAATACAGCAATACTGCCAGTGAACACATATGCATTAGAGACTATGAGTCTGACAGAAAGAAACGCACAGAATCTCAAATGAACACAGAGATCCTGGAAAGATCCATACTTGGTTTTAGCCTGAGGGATAAAGTAAGAAATGAAGAAATCAGGAACAGAACAAAAATAGAGGAAATCATGGATCGCGTGGCAAGACTCAAATGGCAATGGGCGTGACATATTGCAAGCCAGGACCCCACAAGATGGACCCCAAAAAAATTGAGATGGAGACTTTGGAAGAATAAAACGGGGCGTCGTGAGACTCCAAAAAAGATGGTCCAACGACATGGGGGATAGAAATTGGCTGCAAACAACAACCGACCGTAGGAAATAGAAGAATACGGAAGAGGCCTATATTCAGCAGCGAAGAACAGAAGGCTAGAGAAGAAGAAGCAGATGTATACAATAAACTAACATGGAATACGATTGTATCTTGTCCCGTAAACGAAGTATGAAGATAATTCAATATTTTTTACTCATGTGCTATTGCATAAGCATATCTTGTGTTTCTGCATATCTACCTGATGAAATTAAAATAAACACATAAATAGTGACCACAGGAAATAACACGAAATTACAAAGTCAATTGATATAAAATTAAATCAATATTTATGTTGATTGAAAAGTGTTTATGTATGATAAAAGAAGGTACAATAAAAGTGGAGAAATTTAAATAATAACATAAATAAATAACGCGGATGTGGTTAAGACTGTTACATTGATAAACGAATTAAAAATAGGTATTGCGATAATAAATGCAAAGAGATAAAAAAACGTATTTTTAAATTAATTCGTCGTTAAAATGTAAAACAAGAGTAATGTTAAAATTGTTGGTGACAGAAGTAAGGTTATACAGAGTGTGTTTTAAAAAAGGTGTGAAAATTACGTAAGTTAAGAAAAATCTATGATGACGATAAAATCGAGGAATTTATATACTTATGCATAAAAATGAACATTATGGTTTATTGTTTACTGATAACGACAAATAGTAGGACACAATACATTGTATCATAAACATGTCAGTAGTACCATATTTTACAATTGAGATTTAAATGTAAAAAATAAAATACTTCTTTTATATTACTTTTGTGTTTATTAATCAACGCGACTAGTTTCGAGAACTACAGATGTTCTAAACAGGTGAAGATAAATAGTAAATAGCATCTTCACCTGTTGATGAGAATATCTATAGTTTTCGAAACTGGTCTTTTTTACATTAATAAACTGAAAAGTGGTCTTAAAAAAGTTTACGTGTATTTTTACATTTAAATCTCAATTGTAAATTGCATTGTCTATTTACTAACAACCAATAAATAATTAAGTAAGGTGTATTTATGTATGGAAGCGAAGCATGGAGTTGGCAAAAGAAGGATGAAAGCAGGCTGAATGCAGTCGAAATGCAATCGCTCAGACGAATGTGTGGCAAAACGATGTTTGATAGATGTTCGAATGATGAAATAAGGAAAGAATGTAAGGCTGAGATAAGCATTATCGATAAAATTAAGAAAGGTGTGTTGAGATGGTTTGGACATGTGGAGCGTATGAGTGAAGAAAGAACGGTTAAACAAATTTATGAGACGAATGTAGTTGGAAAAAGAAGCAGAGGACGACCGAGGAAAACTTGGCACAATCAGGTATGTCAAATACTTGAAAGCGGCCGGGTCAGGAGTCGTAATAATCGTCGGGTATGTATGAGGAGATGCATGAATGTAGAAGAGGCAAAGAATGTTTGCAAAGACAGAGTGGTGTGGCGTTCGATTCTCTCTGCCTACCCCTACGGGGAAGCGGCGTGATGGTTAGTTAGTTAGTTAGTTAGTATTTATATACCTTAATTATCATTTTACTCCAAAAAGTCATAATGTCAAATCAATAATCAGAACAGAATGTTGTGATATTTGTATCGTTTCAAAGGGATGCAGAATTTTTTGATACAAAGATATGCTTGTTTATTGCCATATAATTAATAATTGACGGTATTTATTTTGGTTGTCATTCTCCTTGGGTAGCATTTTTTCAAAGATATATTTTCTGCACACCCTGGATACTTGTACACACTAGTTAGTATTAACTTACATACCCCGCTGACAGTTATAGGGACTTTGAAAGGATAAGTAATATTTTTTATCTTGCATTGCGAAAAACTTTGCATGATCGATTAAATACAGACGTAAAAAAAGAAGATTAAAAAAAAGGATTTTTCCCCATGGAAACCAAGAGTTTCCATACCGTACCTGGGAATGTGGCAGGAGCTTTCAGAACCTGAATAATTTTGAAAGGATTTAAATCGCAGAAAATTCCTACAAAAATTGTTAAAAAATGCAACAATGTATGCGTATATCTGCAGAAAGTATTATAATTGAAATAGTCTCAACGACGTACAGAATAAGGATCCTCTCGGCATTTGGGCACATTGCCAGAAAGATCGAAGAAAGTCTCGTCAGTCGAGGGAAAGCGAGCAAGTGTAGGTACGGTGTCCCAAAGATAGATATACCAAGTAAAAGAGTAAATGGGATCCTTCACCTTGACCCAGGAACGGGAAGAACGGAGATGTATTATGACGCAAGTTTTAGACATCTCCAGAAGCTCAGCGCTGTGCAAGACGAATATTTTAAGATATTTATCATTATTATAGCAGATTCCTCATACGTCAAAATGAAGTAACCTTAGGTAATGAATACGTTATGTAACAAGGCAATGAAGTGAGATTATCTACACGACGAAACCCGGTAACTGATGAGATAAAATAAATGAGTAAAAAGTTGTTGTTTCACTATGCAAAATGCAGTTCCACCAAGAAATGTCAGTACAAAACATAAATCTTGTATTTTAAATCTTCTTCTTCTTGTCTTCATCCCAACTAATCGTCTTTGTAGACTGTTGGGGTCTGCTCTTCTCGTCCTCAGGTTGCAGGTACTTCTATCATATACAACGTCACCTAGGCCATGCCTTCTAATCACGTTATCTTTCTGTAGCATCCATGAATTTTTGGTCTACCTCTAGATGTCTTTCAAGGAAGATCCACGGCGACTGTCTGGTTTACGATATGTTCAGGTTCTCGTCCTATGCGACCATACCATCTCAATTGCGTTTCTTCTAATTTACTATTGATGTTAGTTACACCCAGGCTTCCACGAATGCGTGAAATCTTTATGTTTTCTCTAAGGGACACTCCAGCTGACCATCTAAGCATTTACATTTCAGTAGTTCTAATTGCCTAGAGTAGGTGTTATATATCGTCCAACATTCGGAGCCATAGAGGAGTGCATAAAATTTATATTTCAACTGTTTCCTCAAAAATCTCACAAACCTGCTTTGTTTTTTTTTTCATTCGTTTGTTTCTTTTCATGATATTTAAACATTCCGATTCTCATATTTCCTGATACCCTAAATCCCTAAAAGCTGACCATCTCAGCATTATTTTACTATTTGAATATGAAATTTTATGTATATTTATCGTAAAATTTTCAGTTAGCAAGTGTTATCTTGCATTAACTGAACTTCTTCATCTTCTTTAGTAAGGACTGTGTCATGTTATTCTCCGGTCCACTTCTGGGAGGTGGAAGACCAGCTGTTTCTCCATCGTTGAGGTTGTCGTCTTGGGGGTCTGCTACCTCTTATGCCGCTGTCTGCTGCTATCCTCACCACTCGATCCGAACTTGCTCTTCCCACATGATTTCTCCAGAAAAGTCTTCTTTCTCTTCCCCATCGCACAACATCTTCGACATCGCAGATTTTTGTGAATTTAAATAATTGCACAGATTAACTGTATAATTATTTAAATTCATCAAGAGCTGACTCACTTGCATCCGTGTTATATTCTCTGTAATTGGCGTGACGATAAACGTCTTTTGGGCAATTGGATTACAGGAAACTAGCAAACTGTGGCAGAATGGGTGGACTTTGTAATGTTTTTGAAAGGAGGAAGTGTCACGCTGCTGTGTCCATTAACCGTATTCTATCCCTTGCGGAAGGCGACACATGAGACGTTACATTATGCACTGTATCGGGTCATTGCGTAGGACCTGACCCCTTTACTAAAGCGATGCTTATTCTTCGTTATTATTCTGTCCGGCGCACTTTGCATGTTCAGCTCTACGCCTACTAATATCTCCGCAGTTAATACAAACAACTAACGCAGATAATAAATATAATTATAGATTGTTACACTCGTGTATTGATTCGCCGGAATTACTAAAACGTACAAGTTTTAGAGTTCCCGGTCGAATCACCAGGACAACTGACACCCTAGCGCTTCCCACGAGTAGAACAAACTCTACACAAGGCTCCTATATTTATCGTTCATCAAAATTGGTCAACGATGAATATGGAAATTTTAATAAGTCGATATTTATATCGTGGTGTGCCCCAATTTTAACATAATTTGTCTTGGAATTTGATCTTCTCCCCTTTTCCCGCCCCTCTACCAGGTATTTATATTTAATGACATATGTGAAATTCTGTAAGTGGAATGTTACAAATACCTGTTTTTGTTACTCATTATTGTAAATGTATTTCTGTAAAATTCCCAAAAATAGAATAAAAAATAAAGATAAACCTACAGTAAAATTACAGTAACCCCTATAACGTTGAGATAGGTACCGCGTTATTGGAGGAAACGTTATAAGGTGTTAATGATTTAAATTGTATTTTTACATTTTAACCAGCGGAAATGACCGAAACGAGTCATTATTAAATAAAAATACAATTTAAAGACATTTACCCACTATAAAATTCTCTCCGATAACGCAGAACTTATCTCAACGTTGTAGGAGGGTCTACTGTATAGTAATTTTGGATAATTTTTAAAGTGCAATTTTCGTAAAATACTATCTTTCGGGTGTTTCACTGTGACTGAATTGGGAAAAGGAAATTCAAGTAAGTTTTTGTTTTTTTTTTACATAAATAATTTACAACATTTTGAGTGTGTCCAAATACTTTTTCACAAATCTGGATTATCTCAATTTACAGGAGTTATTTTTCATATGATATTTCATTTCATATTGATATTTTTAGTACATCATTAAACATCTTTGAGTCAAAATTTACAGCGCACATTTGGATCTCTTGGTATGAATTTTATTTGGATTATTAGCTTCCCTAATTTGTACCAATTTTTTAACCTGTTTTGCATTTCTTTTATTACTTATACTGATCTTTTCGTTTTTCATTATTGTTATTTTTTTAATCATTTATTATTATTATCTATGTATTCTATCTTTATTTCTAATTTCTATGTTATTTTTTGTAAAAGGCAGTAATGCCACAAATAAATAAAAATATATGGATAAGAGAATGCTGTTTATTAATCAAAACAAAGCCTTTAAAATGAACACTTCGTGTCAATTAAAAGATATCATTGAACTATCAATGTTTTAAATTGAACGAGTTTTTTGTGTGTTTTAAATTGTTAGCGTGAAAGCAATTTATAAACAAAGGTTGACATTGTCCATTTCCTCGTTTCCATAAAAGGATAAAACTTTAGTATGAAGATGGCATATCGGTGAATTTATTTGAGGACATACTTCTATAGATATGGATTGATAATAACAGGTTAAATATTACAATTATATATAACAAATGACATGACCTTGGGAGACTTGAAGAACAAGGTCACCAGTGGCATAAAAGAGTCGAAAATTATATAGACGTAGATATTTATTGTTACAAGAAACGTTATGGTGGATAGACTGATAGTATAATATACATACATATAATCTATTAGTTATACCAACTATTAGAGATAGTATAATTATCTTTTTTTTTGACATTTCATCAAAGATGAAGAAATATATAGAAGTCACCATGATATATGTAATGACGTGTTGTGTAGACT